>NC_089688.1:34394992-34412492 GCF_031753505.1 Anomalospiza imberbis
TGCTGCAAAGTCCTTATCTCCATGTGGCACTAAACAAGGATTTGTTGTGGGATTTGAGAGGGCTGTGTAGTGCTTCAGTGTTAAGCACCCAAAACTCTGGGGGACTGGCACTAATTTCCTCTCTCTCGTAAAACAACATAGTATTCATAACAACTCGAGAGGCTTGACATAAGTAATGATGGCATATGCAGGCGAAGATTACCACCCCAACAGTGTAATCAAGGTGCTAGGTACTAATGCAAGTTAAATTGAGACAATAATGCTGAAACTTGCATTGTGGGATTAGGAGAGTACTTGAAATGCTGACATCGGCATCTCCTGGAAGCGCGCCTGTCTTCCTTTCAATTCCTGTTTATACTTAATGACCTCAAAATTTGTATGTCGTTAACACCGCGTTCTGAAGTGGGAGAGAACAAGGTTTGGGAGGGAGAAGATTCCCTGCCTTCGTTGACTTTTGCCTCTCCTGATAATTGGCGGCGCGTCGGGGCGGGCGAGCTCGCGGGGGGCCCCGGGGGCCCCAACCCACCCACCCAACCCCGTGGCAGCGTCCAAATCAAGCCCTATAAAAATTTGATGCTCAGATCAATATTGTGGCACCCAGGTAATTAAAGTGGGTTTGTTTATTTGGCTCCTTATAAATAAAAAGGGCTTAATACAGACTAATTACACTGAGCCCTTCGCCTACCGTAGGATAATAATGGCGGCAATTTAAAGTGATATTAAATGAGAATTAATAAAGGAATATTGAGTCACTTTGACTGCATTAAGCTGCGTGAAATGATTTCTTATCTCAATTTAACTTTCTGTCCACAGTTTAATGATTGATAAGCTTGGAATTTTTATAGAGGTAATCTAAAACAATATTTGATTGCTATGTTGAATTAATAACAACAAGCCCTTTTTTCTTGTTTATCAGCACATCGGGAGAGATGCTCCCTTTCACTTTAATGATGGTAATTTGTATAACCCTTCTGCTGGATATTGTGCTTAGTGTATGCATTTAAATGATACTTTGACAATATTTTAATTAGTTTTGCAAAAAACGCGTATTTTCTGGGCAGTTTGTACTTCTGTGTAACATGCGAGGTTTGTAAATTATTCCAAGAGAACGAAAGCAGGTTAAAAAAAAGGTACAAGTCAGCTTCAAGTGAAAATTGAGCACCCTTAAATTCTGAAAGGAAGATTGCTAATCATGATCCTTTGAGATCACCCCTGGAGAACTGCATGCAGAAGGAAACACTGGTTTGAGTGTTCCAAATCTGAGCATGCATTTAGTCCCCAAAAGCCATTGTTTCTGCCACCAGTTCATGAGTCAACGTGTGCTAAGATAAATCCCTTCAGTGGCAGAGGAAACTTCTCAGAGGCACTTTTAAACTCTGAAGGGGCCAAAAGACAAAGACACAGATTTTGGGTGCAAATCCACTTTATCTGTGCAATTATTGCATTTAAATATGTTTAAGTTCTGGTCCTTTGCTGCAACTTCTTGTGTCTCGTGTCCCACCCCGTTAGCACCCCAGCCTCCTCCGAGCTGCAGAGCAATGCGGGTGGTCAGGACCTCATCCTGAGCCCTTTTTTTATATCTATATAACAAATTGCTGCTATTGTTCATTAATTTCTGTCTCTGAAATGCCATGTCAAGCCTCCCAAGGAGCCCACCAGTGTCCCCTGGACAGCTTCTCACCATGGGCCAGCGTGAGTTGCTGATGAAATTACAGGTGCAGGGAAATGCAGAATTAGAATTATATCTGATGTTGCAATACTTGTGAAGCTATAGCTTTGTTGATGACAGGACAATTCCGTTTTTGACAGTTTAATTTACTGTTGCCAGTGGACAAGAGCAAAAGGAGAACGTGGGGTTAGGCACCTGCCCCCTCGCGCTGTGTTTCACATGGTAGGTTGCAAAATCATGACTCCCTCAACCTGTCGTGCTCAAATGAGAAGGTTTTCAGCTGGGGAAATGGAATACATCAGTGCAGGTAATATTGCCTGACCTCATAAAACAAAAGGAAAAATTGCAGATTCTGACAGCCATTATGAATCTTGTATCAGCATCCAAACAGCTCCGAGCTGAGGCACAGTGCATGTTTGTAAATAGGAAAAAAAAAAAACCCGGGGTTGCCACATTGACTTGCAATACGGAGCAAAAAAATGACTTGTCAGTAATTCGTTGTGGGATGTTAAAGAGGCTGTTGGATTTCCTGGTTCTCTCCACAGCCAGAGTTTAGCCTGGAGCAGCAGGGAAATGCTGCTTGCCGAGGTGGTCTCGGCTCAGCCACGGGCTGGGGCAGCCGGGAGGTGACGGGGGAGCTGCCACACGGGGAAAGAAACGCATATTTTAGGCAAGCTGTGTTGGTTCAGAAATCCCTGAGCCTTTTTAATGGGCATGCCATAAAAGTGCATGCTCTCTTCTTATTAAAGCAGATAATTTTGGTTTTGAAAGCCTTTGAACTACAATATTTTCTTGAAAAACATGGCAGGAGGGCTGGAACTACGTGATCTTTAATGTCCCTTCCAAGCCAAACCATTCTCTGACTCTGTGAAAAACCTAGAGTGTTACAGTGTCAGACCCTACACCCAATTAGAATTTTATTTCTATTAAAAGAAGGAACTCTATTGAGTTCTTTCCAATTTCGTGTTAAAGTTTCCTTTTCTCCTAATTTCTTGACTACTCGTGTTTTTTCTTACTTGGTGGTGTACCTTCATTAGTCTTGTTCTTCCTTGGGCTTCCTTGTGTTATGTATTTCAGAAAGTTCTGAAAATGAGCATTATTGCAGTGACTTGGTGAGGCAAGTCAGTTAAGGATGGAGTCAGTCATTAGAAATTAGTTAGGCTATTTGCGTACTTGAAATGCCTGGAATTCTTGCAGGCTTTCACTGGTTGGGCTGTATTTGATAATAATATCCTGGGAAAAGTCTGTTAATCAGATTAATTTAATATGCTTTCAGTGACTATTTTTAAGTTTGAAATTCCTCTTTTCTCTAGTGAAAGAATTTTCAACTTTACACATTAAAATCTTGATGACTCTTGAAGCAGCAAAGGCTTTACTGATGGTGGGCTTTCATGCCTAGGTCAAGGTGCTCCTTCCTTTACCCTCAGAGGTGAGACTGTTTCTTTCCATGTATTTTTGTGCTATAGAGAACCACTTTTAATCCATAACAACAAAATTTCATCTTCTGCATTGCCTCCCCTTCCAAACTTCCTTTAATGGGGGCGGTGGGCGTAGCTTTAATGCTGGGTGCCGCACTGGACCACGCCGTAGCTTCATCTCTGGATGCTGGAGAGCCTTGCTGTGACTTTTTTCTTGGACTCCTTGGGGAATAAAAGCTCTCTTTGCCTCGGCTAATTGGGCTGGTGTATGTGTGGGCAGGTTATCCTCTCACGCCGGCCCCGCGCTGATATTTACCCAGGGCCCCTCCTCGCATGGAGCCCGGCGCTCCCGCGCCTCCGTGTTTGCTGGAACTCGAGTGCACTTGAATTAAATTGCAGCTCATGAATACCAGGAGAGTGCTGGGATGCGGAGGGGAAGGGAGGCTGGTGGGGCAGGCAGGGCCACCAGGAGCTGGCAGCTCCCTGTTCTCATCCCCCGACCACAGGACAGGGAAATAAGAGAATGAGGAGCAGTTTGGGAAGGTAAATACGGGAAATGAGCCTGGCAAATTAGATTTCAATATTGTTTTTTGCTTCTTCTACTGAAGATCTTAAAAGCATCCAAAATAGTCTCTTGTTCATTCGTGAGGGCTGTTTTTTCATGCAAGGTGAAATATCTACTGTTACACCATAGAATCACAGAATGTTTTGGGCTGGAAGGGACCTTAAACCCCATCCAGTAGCACCCCCTGCCATGGGGTTCTTCCAGTTTCTCCTCTTCCACTATCCCAGGGTGCTCCAAGCCTCATCCAGCCTGGCCTGGGACACTTCTGGATGTGGGCACCCAGGATGGATGACTTCTGTGGTCCTTCTCTGGACACATTCCAGTAGGTTCATCAATGAATTTATATATAAATTTAAGTGACTTGAAGGACTTTTACCACTATTAAAAAAAAAAAATCCAAACCTGTGAAAGAAAATATTCATTTGAATCCAAGTATTTGAATACATATAAGGTGCTCAAATTCAGTGAGACACATGGTAGATTAGATGGAAAGGTTATCCAACAAAACTGAGCGCAACCCAGAAAGATTGAAAAACATTGAATTGCAGAAAGGTGTAAAATGCGAGATTTCCTATTCAAATACTGATATTTTAGCCACCCAGGTATTAAAAATGTCACTCCAGTCTACAGCCAGCTCTGCCACCAACAGCAAACATGAACTTTCTACATCTGCTCGGAGGTGGCAACTCCAGATTCCCTCATTAATTTAAGCTGGTGTGGCTTTTGAGGTAATTAAAGCACAAAGATGGTGACTCAAAGGAAGGATTAGGGTTGGAAATACCCTGTTATTAACTTGTGCCTGGATGTGGCTGCTCCTCAGGGCAGTCTCAGTGAGAGCTGCCCATGGGCAAGCCAAGGGTTGGGGATCTCAACCAGCTTCGTGGTCACTGTGTGGGGATGGAGAAATCATGAAACTCGCATTATTGTGGAGAAAGAAAACAGGAAGGAGTTTGGATTCTTGTAGGTTCAAAGACAATTAAAAATAGAGAAGGCTCATGCTGTTACAGTGAGGGGGAAAGGAAGGCACCGGACACCTGAAGGAAATTTGCACAGAAATTTGTTGCAGTGACGTTTGCAGCACGTGGTCACAATTTTTTAGTGATATTGTGGAAAATCTCTGCAGTTGTTCTTTCATATAACACTACTAATTGTAACAGGGCTGTGACCCTTTCTGTATTTGCAGCTGTTAATAACTTGCTATTCCATGAATTATCATTTCATGTCTCCTGTTGGCACGAGCAAGCCTCGGCTGAAAACACGATAAAGATTTTGGGCTGCTTTAGAAAGACGTTGCTTTTTTTGAAATAAAAATAAACTCTGACTGAAAAAGCTACTCTTAAAAAAATTTTTCAGGGAGTGAAAAATCTCCTCTGGCCAAGAGTGCTGCAGATTAAGGAAAGGCAGGAGATCCCTTTCCCCTTCCCTCCCGTTTCACATTACGGGGTGACCGTCGCTCTCCCTTTTAACGGCTGAGATGGTTTTGCAAAGGCCACTTCAGGTTTCTCCACTTTTCAGCGCCTTTTGTGTGAGACTGTCAGCGCCCGAGCCCCGGCCATGACATGCACAGACTGGCTGGTTTTTCTCCTTCAGATCAGCGCCTCTGGACAGCTTCTCTTTCTCTGGCAGCCGCTTCAACCTGCTCTGTCTTGTCATCTTTGAGTTCAATATCTGCTGCTCTGAAGGAAAAAAAATGGGATGGGTTGGACCATTGTATTTGGTCTTTTGACCCTCCATGTTGCCCATGAGCAGTGAAGGATAACTTTTGACAAGCCATGTCAGATGTGACAGGCAATCTAGTTGGGTTGAGTGGAAATGTGCTGTACAAGTTTGAAGCCTTAGTTGGGGGCATTTTCCTGGTGTTCAGTGCATTTAAATTGACACCAGACCTCAGTGTTGTTCCTTGCAGAGCTCTGCGTTTCCAAAGCGTGCGGTTTTATCAGCTCAAATGAAAACCTTTCATATGCATTTTGCATCTCATTCCACCAATCCAAGGCAATATTGTCCTTCCCAGGTTCGTTTTCCATCCCTCAGGAACGCACATTAAATTTATTTTTCATCTACGAGGATGTTTGATTTTTATTTTCGTGTAGGAGGTTATGTTTTACTGTTCCATGGATTTCTGTCTTTCCCTGGGTCACCTGAGTGTGATGTGATAACTCAAATCCACGCACATCATTGTGCTAGAAGTTGCTGAATTTTGCAAATTATTCAAAAAGCATTAAAGGAACCTTGCTAAGCTTCAAAGTGCTTTTATTTCCAATTAATTATTCAGAAATGTTGATAGTAGAACCTTTGTGGGAAGCACATTTTCTGTGCCGCTGCATGGGCTGCAGTCAAGATCTGTTCTTACTGTATCCCTTCATTAATGGGTTGTGATATGCAGTTCCTCTTTTTTTTAAATTAATTCTCATTATGGATGAGAAAAGCTGGCAGATAGCATCCTCCCTGGTAGCCAGCAGTGGTGGTCTGGCTTACTCTGAGTTTCCTGGCTCTAACCTACTGCGAGCATCCCTCGTGCTGATCCTGTGCTGCCAACAGCTTCTCCAGGGCAGATCTCCTCTTACCCTGCTTGGACCAGCCCAGGGCTCTGTTCGGCACAGACTTATGATGGGCAGCAGCCAGAAATTGCATGGAATTCCCTTTGTGCTATCCCAGCCCGCTCCAGCCTGGACTCCCAAGCAGTGCCATCAATTCCATCGCTGCCGCCTTGGTGCTGCCTTTCTTTTCCCCTCTCTGGTGTCACGGAATCCCGGAACGGTTTGGGTTGGGAGGGACCTTAAAGCCAAACCCATTCCATCCCCCTGCCATGGCAGGGGCACCTAGCCCTGTCCCAGGCTGCTCCAAGTCCTGTCCAGCCTGGCCTTGGGCACTGCCAGGGATCCAGGGGCAGCCACAATTCCTCATTCCCAATATCCCATCTAAACCACATGTCTTTCAGCTGTGTGGGAAAACCATCTCCATACATCATTGGCTCTATGTCAACTTGTGTGTCGTTTAGGAAACACAAAATTTGAAGTGGTTTAAGGACATTATTATTATTATTATTATTATTATTATTATTATTTACTATTATTAAATTAATTGTCTGTGTGAATAGTTGATATTTGCCTTTAAGGTCCCTTCCAACCCAAGCCAGTCTGTGATTCTGTGATTATAGCTTTGCTTCCATTTTTGGGATGGAACAAAGCGTAACAGCAAGAAGAGCACTTTTGTGCTGCTACAGGGCCTTTCAGTCTTGCCAGCAAGGTGACACTTTTGGCTGATGATGATTTTTCCCCAAATATTGCTGATTTGTTTATTTCTTTCTTCATAGTAGATGTGATTTTCCTCATAAACCATTCCCATGTGAATTAAAAACAAATTTGACTGGTGGGTCAGTTAAGTCTTTAAAACTGAAAAAAAAAAAAAAAAAAAACTACACAGAGCAAGCAGTTGGCAATAAACTTGTCCTTTTTGGCACCTGGAATAAAAACAGTAACATAACAGTACCTTTATATAGCATATAAAAATATAATTCAGGATAAGAATTCAGAGGTCATGGCAAATGGTTACCTAAATAACTCTAGGGAGTTAAAATAGTTTGCTTATACAAAGATAAGGTGATACTTTATGCAGAAAGCCCATGTGTGGTTCCAGAGCCTGATGGTTTTATACGCAGTAAAACAACTTTGAAAACAACCTGCAGAAAAAGTTAGAGAAAATAATTTTTGCAGATTGTAAAACACAGACATCCAAAACTTGGGAGGTGATTCTGCTCCACTTAAAAATGTCCATCAGCCTTGGCTTTAATTAGTGCATTGTGGCTGGATTGTTTCTGACCTACAGCTTCCTTCATTTCTTTGGCCACACATTGCTGAAAACCCAAAAATGAGGTTTCTTGTCCATGGAGGATTTGTGGTAGAGCATTTTGAAGGTGTAAAATCTGCAGGGGCTGGAGTTACTCCCCCAGCATTTACATTTGGCTGCCAGATTGAGGCTCTTCAGGGTCCTCCTCTGTATCCACAGCTCCACGTCCTGTTAACTGGAATTGCACTTCAGATTCCTCCAAACAGGCTCCTCCTGCTCCTCACCGCCTTCCAGAAGAGGTTGTCCATGGGATGGAGAAATACTCAGGGGTCCTCAGGCCAGTTTATGTGGCCATTCTTTTAGGAACAGCAATCTTTGCCAAGTCTTGGCCAGCAAAGCTATTGAAAGTTCTTAAAAATCATAGAATCCCAGACTGGGCTGGGTTGGGGGGGCCCTCAAAGCTCATCTCACTCCAACTCCCTGCCATGGGACATGCTTCTACCACACAGGATTCCTCCAAGCAAATGTGTGGTTATATATAGAATACGGTTATATTACATTAAAATAACCTTTGCAATTAACAGGCAGCATTAAGGGACTTGGGACATTAAGGGTTGGAGGGACAGGATAAAGGGTGATGGCTTCCCACTGCCAGAGGGCAGGGCTGGATGGGACATTGGGAATTGGGAATTGTTCCCTGACAGGGTGGGCAGGCCTGGCACAGGTGCCCAGAGCAGCTGGGGCTGCCCCTGGATCCCTGGCAGTGCCCAAGGCCAGGCTGGACACTGGGACTGGAGCACCTGGGACAGTGGGAGGTGTCCCAGCCATGGCAGGGTGGCACTGGGTGGGCTTTAATGTCCCTCCCAATCCAAACCATTTGGGAATTATATAATTTAAAGTAGCTCGTTCCATATTTTGACGTGTTTTTCCTTGACCCTGTGGATTTCCCATCAAAATTGATGTTTGCAAACACTCTTGAAAACCAACACTAGAAGCAGACCAGCAAGAAAAGCTCTCACCTACAGCAAAGGTCATTGATTTTGCAGAGGGCTGGGCTTTGCAGTAGGAGATCCAACAGTGTTTTCTTCTTTCAGCTCTAAAAGTGTCGATTTTGATCTGGAAGCTTAATTTCTTTCATCAAGGAGTTAAGCACTCAGTTAAATTCCACGAGAACATATTCAAACAAATTGAAAGATGTACCCAGTACATTCCCCCTAACGCCCATAATAATGTGGCCGTCCAGGGCTCCGGGCATTGGGGCTTTTCATTTACATTGGCTGACCTCAAATTGGATGTAAGTTTTTATATATCCAAATTAATGCATTTGTTCTCCCTTCGTAGAGGGACCCTGGTGAGCAGGGCTTGGCCGTGGTCTCCAGCTGCAGGCAGATGTTGCTGGTGGTGGGGAGGTGCTTTTGTGTGCCCCTTTCATGGGCTGCAGGTGGGGAGGGTCTACCTGGGGGAAATTCTGCTTCACTTTCTGGTCCAGATCCAGCCCTTCAGCACTGGTGGAACCACTGAATGTAAAATAAATGCTTTTCTTTGGCTCTATGAAAGTATTTCTGTTTTGATGGATGGCAGAGAAATACAGACCAAAGCTGCTTTTCCCAGCTCCTTGCCCCAGGTAAATCTGCCATGAGATAACTCTTAAAAAGAAAAGTCTTGGGAGACCTTGGCTCATTTCTCTTTGGCTGTTTGTGTAGAGGAGAGGACAAGCAGGACTTCCTCAGCTGGAATCAGGGTTGACATATTTGTGTGGTCTCCTCTATCCATGTAGTCGTGGTGGCCACCTTGTCGTGGCCTCCTTTAGCCATCTTGGATTAGTTTTTCTGCTGATGTAGACTTCTTCCCTGGGTAAAACTGTAGAATCATAAGGCAGTTAAGGTTGGAGAAGATCTTTAAGATCATCAAGTTCAACTGTCAACCAGCACCATGGTCACCATTAAAACATTTGTGAATGCTTCCAGGGATGGTGACTCCACCACTTCCCAGTGCCATTGACTTACAGCCCTTTCCATGAAAAAGTTTTCCTAATTCCTCATCTAAACCACTGGGCATCCTTCCTTCCTTCTCAGAAGTTCAAGCACACCAGTTCCTGAGCAGGATGGATATTGTATTTGATAAATAACATCCTTGCGTTATTACTTGATCCTTATGTTCTACAACTGCAAAACAAGATGAAATCAGCAGGAATTTCTCCATGGAAAGGTGATCAGGCCTTGGCAGGGGATGCCCAGGGAGGTTTGGATTGCCCATCCCTCGGCAAGGTGTGTGCAAGGAAGGCCTGGAGGTGGCACTCAGTGCCCTGGGCTGGGGACAAGGTGGGAACTTGGACTCGACGATCCTGAAGGTCTTTTCCATCCGAAATGCTCCCAAGCCACCGAGGAGCAGCTTGTCCTGTTCCTGCAGCAGCTCATGTACTGGTGCCACAGGGCTGTCGAGGCTCCCCCAGCACTTGTCACCTCGTGTTGGGGACCAGGCTGAGGCTGGGGACAGAGGCTGCAGCACCAGGATCTCACCCAGAAGAGGCCTCTCCAAACACCCCCTCCCTGGGCATTAGCAGTGCTCCCTGCTTTGGCTCTTGTATAAATATCTGCTGCATTTCCACCAGGAGTTATTGCTGTTATATATTTTACAGACACTTTACTGTCATCTAAGTGGTTTATTTTATTCCCACAGCTAGGAGAAAACTACAAAAGGAATTTTGTAATCTGAATGTGATTGTGGGCAGAGAGTAATGTTTTGAAAAGGAGCTGAGAGTAAATTATATCAGTGCTTTATTGTGTTTAAGGAGACTTTTCTATTGTGCTAGGAGTTAACATTAGTTCTCAAAGTTATTAACTGGATGTGGTTTTATTATGACTGTGTGTTTTGTCAATATATGACTTTTTTTGTTAGGCTTTTCGGTGCCAGTTCGGCTGCAACTTTGGCACCCTCCAAGTTTAAATATGTAAACTCAGCTGGTGTTGAAAGTTTGTTTAGGTCTAGCTCCCTCTCCCATGCAGCAGAGAAAGTAACCCTTTTTTTATCCCTGCTAGGCTATTTATAGAGGGGCTTTCTCCAGGCAGGCTGCCTTACTCCGAGTTGTTTTGACAAATCCTATTTGGAGAATGAGACTCCAAATATTTGGAGATGGCTTTTTTGGTGGAGATGGAAGTTGTGTGGCTGAGGTGACCTTTCAGGCTGCCTTTGAGTGGGTTTTTGGCAGGAGCTTTAATGTGAGTGACAGAGACTTCACACTGGAGGTGTGGTTGGAGCCCGTGGTGCCACCACAAACACTTGGCACCACCCCCAGCCTGAATCTCCTCTTCCAAATGCCCCAAAGAACACTTCTAAATAATACATGTAGAATCACAGAATATTTTGGGTTGGAAGGGACCTTAAAAATTATGTCATTGCATGGGCAGGGACACCCTGTGTGCTCTATGTCAGTTGCCAGAACATGGCATTGTCTGTCTGGGTTTTCAGGTTTTTCCTACTTTTGAAGAAGATATTAAAGCCTCTACCTCTGGAGAAAACTAAATAGGTTTTAAACTGATGAGATTTGAAAAAACAAGTTAACATCTCAAATCCAGACATCAGAATAATGCCTCCCCTTACTAAAGAGAAGTGTTTGAGGTTGGATGGGGCTTGGAGCAGGCTGATGTGGTGGAAGCTGTCCCTGCCCGGGGCAGGGGGTGGCTCTGGATGGGCTTTAAGATCTCTGGATGGGCTTTAAGATCAAAGTATTCTGTGGTTCCCTGATTAATTGCCTTTCACTAGTTCTATAAGGACACCATATGGCTGTCAAGAGGCCCCCACCTTCTCCCAGTCAGCCTTCATTGCTACCCCAGGTTTTCCCCAAGCCATTTTGAAGATGAGTTTATTTTGTTTTAGTGTTTATCTCCCTGTCTGAGCACACAGTAAAACCTCCCACATTTGCAGTGTGGATTTACTGGGCTCTTCAGTATTAAACATAAAATGCAAGGATGGACCACGTAAAGTAAAAATATTCCATGGCATGTGCAAAAACATGGTTGATAGAGCAGAGGAGCTGCTCCTGAGCCAAGTTAATACGATCCATGCAGAGCCCAGTAGATCTCCATTACTAAATAAAGTGCTCTCATGAAGCCTAATGTGTTCCTGTGAATTATTCCATTACCTGGGAAGATCCATGTGGATGTGGCTGCTCACGCTGCTCTTGGCCAAGCTGGTGGCTGTGCCTCAGAGTTTGTAATTAAAGCCAACCATTCATTTTCCTCAAATGTCCATTGCAAGGTGTAAATTGTTTTAAATAAGAATATATTTTGAAATCTCAGGAGCAAAGCTCCCTCGTTATCACAGTTTTCCCTGTTTTCTTTCTCTGTGGAGGCTGCTGTGGTTGCAGGCACTGTGGACAGGCGAGTGGAGGAGTTGCTGTATCACATCTGTGATTTGCACAGATGTGTTTTAATTAATGAATTTCGCCGGTGTGGGGCAGAGGGAACACCCAGAGCTGGGACCACAGCCCAGCACATGGGGATACCCCATTGCCCCCAGTGCTCCTCTGGCTCGGGCACAGCAGAAATAAACACATTTTATTCTGGTGGTGTTTGGCAGCTCCCCTTCAGGGCTGTTTTGCAGCAGTGAGTTGGCTCTACAGCCATAAAATGGAATCTCTGTGTAGGGGGAGGGGGCTGGAGAGAGGCTTTGGACCAGGGCCTGGAGTGCCAAGGGGGAATGGCTCCCACTGCCAGAGGGCAGGGCTGGATGGGACATTGGGAATTGGGAATTGTTCCCTGGCACAGGGTGCCCAGAGCAGCTGGGGCTGCCCCTGGATCCCTGGCAGTGCCCAAGGCCAGGCTGGACACTGGGGCTGGGAGCACCTGGGACAGTGGGAGGTGTCCCTGCCATGGCAGGGTGGCACTGGGTGGGATTTAATGTCCTTTCCCACCCAAACCATCCTGGGATTCCATGGATACAGAGTCCAGCCCAATCTTCATCTGCATTAAAACTGAGCATTTTGCTCACAATTTCACTGTTGTTTCTTCAGAATAATAATAAGAAGTAGTTTCTTTCTTCTTCAAGAAAATTGTCCATTCTAAATCGTAGGTACCAGGAGATAATTCCTACAGTCCTCACCATGGTTGAAGCCAGGCTACTGTGAATCTAAGAGTGATTTCACATCTCTCCTCTTCCAAATGAAAACTCATTCTGTTCATCTTTCCTACCCAAGAAGCAACATTGAGCAGCCTGAGTGAACAATTTCAGAATTCCTGAGTTTGTAAAGATGCCCAGGGCTGGGGTAGAGTAGGTCTTGTAGAGTAATTTTCCATTATTAAGTGATTTGTCCCAGTTCTCTTTTTTTCCGGTTTTGGCCCATTTTTGTTGAAGCGTGGAATATGCTGAGTTGGAAGGGACCCAGAAGGATCATGGAGTGCAGCTCCTGGTCCTGCACAGGACAATGCCATCAGTCCCACCCTGTCCTGCAGACATTGCTCTCATTTTGTTGGTTGGTCCGCGTTCATCACATCGGTCATAACCTTTAAATACTTACATGGTTGTACCACACCTCCTGCTCTGGACTACAAAGCTTAGTTTAACATTTCTTCCAGACTTGAAAATTTTCTGAAATACTCTTTTAGTTGTTTTTAATTAAATTTTAATTATGGCTTCAAAAATGTATCTTTATTTTTTGGGTGCAGAGTGAGGTGCAGTATTTCAGGGAGTGCCTCCTCAGAGGAGATCTGGTAGGCAATGACTGCTGTTGGATTAGCCCCACAAGATTCTTGGTATCTCTTTCACTCAGTGCTTATTTAGATCATATTTCCCTGCATTTTGAGGCTGTTGTGAGAAAATTTTAGAAATTGGTTTTTTCTGCAGTCTGGGTATGTCACTGTCCTGTCTGTGAGGCCCATATTTAATCTTGCAGGTAATAATTTTTTTTTTATCATCATGATCTCTCATGATTAATTGTCAATTTTATCAAATTCATATTCTACCTAATTATTAATAATTACAAAATTGAAAAACAACACCAGTCACAGAACAGGGGAGGCTGGAAGGGACTCTCTGACTGCTTTCTGGGTGGATAATTGATTTATTTCCATTCCAATAGCTGCATTCTGCACTTGCTCATGACCCTCCTGTCTTGCTGGCTTGGACTATTTCTCTTAATTCATCAAAATGATTTTGATTTCTGATTTTTTCACATAAGCTGCTTGGACCCCATCCCATCTTGGTGTGCACTGGATTTATAATGCACACCAGTTCAACCAATTCCAATCAATTCAACCAAGCACTGGAAAAGCTGGAGGTACGATGTCATCCCAGCTGGCAGCTCTTATTTGAAGTTCATCTTACTGGCATTAAAACACAAAGACTGGGGTTTCCATTTTTCCCTCTGAGCTCCCTGTTCCCCTTGTAACCAGGCAGTAAAAACCCTGCTTAAATTTTTTAAAACTTTTCTTGGTGTCCACCTCAGACTCTATTAATGTAGACTGTATTTCCCTCTTTTTTATGAGAGTGTCACAGCAAAGGTATATAAAAATCTTGATAAAGTCAGTATATATTTCCCCTACTGCTGCCCCCCCTTATCCATGAGGCCAATTATCTTGTCAAAGGAAAAGATTAGATTTGTTTGGTGCTTTATAACCTTATGAACCTGAGATGCTTATAAATATTTTAATAATTTGTTCCATTATCGTTCCCAATATCAAAGTTTGACTGGTCTATAATTTCTTCCTGTCTCCTTTTCCCCCGGCTTGGTAAATCCTCAGGGAGCTCGTCTGTGCTCCAGGAGCTGTCAGAGATGGTCACTAACTCTTCACTGCTTTATCCTGTTCCAGTGAACTGTTACACCAGCAATTAGGAACTGGAGGCTGGTTTCAGGATGAAGTCCTGGGGCATCCATGAGGTTTATTTGTGACAATGGTGTTTCCTGTTTGGGAAGGTTTAATATTTGTGATCAGAAGCAGCCGATGGATTCTTTCAGGGAACATGAGTGGTTGGAGGGGTTCAGTGTGTAAATGTGTGTATAACTACAATTTTTAATCTTAATTTAGGGAGTTGGCTCACATCTCTCACCTGCACAGACATGTTAATAAGGATTTAAAAGTACATTGCCCAGTAAAACACGGAATGCACCACATCAAGTTCAGTTCATGCACCTTCACCTCGGGCTGATTGCTGTAAATTAAATTTCATCTGGGTGATTCTATGCAGCCAACATGTAATGTAAAATCCCGTGGTGGAATAATTCCTAACTATTTTGCAAATTCAAGGGATATTTTGGCAGTTTTGGTTGTCTGAAGTCCCCACTGAGGCTTGGAGAAACTGAGGTGTGGTTTCTAAAGCTGGGTTGCCCCTGCCCTTTGTCCTGGGTGCAGATGTTGATCCCCTGGGGCAGTCAGCATCTGGATCTTCCAGACCTGAGTGTTTCCTGCCCCTGGGAGTCTGTGATGTCCCCACTGCTGTGGACACTGCCCATGGAGGGGTTGTCCTCAGTTTTATAGCACTTTTATCATATTCATATCCTACCTAATTGTAAATAAGTTCAAATATTTCGAAGCAACAAGTACAGAAGAGGTGATGCTGGAAGAGACTCTGAACTTTGCTGGGCGAACAATTGATTTTTTTTATTCCTTGTGGTTGTGATCTGCACTCGATCATGACCTTCCTGTCTCTCTGGTTTGGATTATTTCTCTTAATTCTTCAAAATAGCTTTGATTTTTGATTGTTTCACATAAGCTGCTTGAGCTGTATCTGGGGGTATTTTTTGGAGACGTGTCCAGGGGGATGTAGCTGGTGCATTATCCCAGTTCGGCCATAATGGTGCAGCCTGGTTTTCTTAAGACAAGGAAAAAAGGGGAAGATTTATATTCTGTAGTCCATCCTGTGTGCTATTCATGTCAAGTATCATTTAGACTTTACCATAAATAAAACCCATGAATATTTCAGTGAAAAGTTGCCCACATTATCCTTTAAAATCTGTTTCCCTCTCCATTTGTGCA
The DNA here is from genome assembly GCF_031753505.1 of Anomalospiza imberbis. Classification (NCBI taxonomy): domain Eukaryota; kingdom Metazoa; phylum Chordata; class Aves; order Passeriformes; family Viduidae; genus Anomalospiza; species Anomalospiza imberbis. Next base: position 34,410,401 of record NC_089688.1, read on the forward strand.
GCAAAATTTGTATCTTGCTCTAGCACCTCCAGTGCTGCAGTTTACTGGGAAGTGGGTCTATGCACACATTTGTGCATGAATGTTGTGTTTCTGCTTAAATAATTAAATTAGATCTCCACTGTAATGTTTTGTGCACCACAGCAGTGTTTTTATCACAGTAAGTACCCCAGCAAGAGCCAGGATGTCACAGAAGTGTTGCTGTGTGTGGTTCTACCTCAGCAAATAGCTGTTGTAGGCAGTGGTGCAAGGACCACACTTGTTTTAACAAGAGATTCCTGATGACTAAACCATTTTGAATATTAAATACTTCTAGTAATAACCTTTATTATGCAGTACCGTGGTTTTTCACACAGAACAGATATCTCAGAACTTGACATGAATGGGTGCAAAGCTTTGTTGTTGTGCAGTTCAGAAGTTCCAGCGTGGAGCTGTGACATTTTTAGGGACCTACAGAAAGGAGCCAGGTTTGTTGTCCTGCAGGGCTTTAAGAAATGTGTTAAACCCAGAGCAAAGCTTTGGTGCTCCTGCAGAGATGGACCTCGAGCAGACCCTTGGGGGTCTTCACACCCTTTTTGTAGAATCACTGAATGTTTGGGATGGATGAGACCTCAAGGATCATCCCATGCCACTCCTGCCATGGCAGGGACACCTCCCACTGTCCCAGGTGCTCCCAGCCCCAGTGTCCAGCCTGGCCTTGGGCACTGCCAGAGATCCACAGCTGCTCTGGGAATGCCATCCCAGGCCCTCCCCACCCTCCCAGCCAGGAATTCCTTCCCAATCTCCCATCCAGCCCTGCCCTCTGGCAGTGGGAGCCATTCCCTGTGTCCTGTCCCTCCATCCTTGTCCCCACTCCCTCTCCAGATCTCCTGGAGCCCCTTTAGGGACTGGAAGGGGCTTGAAAGTCTCCCTGAATTTTATTCATCTCTGCCCAGGAAGGAGTGGGGTGAAGCAGAGAACTTCTCCTGGAGAGGCACAAACCTTCTATGGGATCATCTCTGCCAGGATCCTGTGTTACGAAGCAAAACTGGAGAGAACATTTTTCCCCCACAGATCTTTAAAAATGAGTGACTCTTTTAATTTTGCCTTGTCAAGAAAAAGACAGAGAAATGGAGTCATATTTTTACTTCAGTGATTTAAAACAATTTAGTCTGTGGAGTAACGCAACTGCAGCTTCACTCCAGTGCAATTGAAATAAAACATGATGAAATATTAAAATACTCCGTACACGCACCACTAAGATTAGATAGTCATTAGGACTGGAATATTGGCACCCTGTTAATTATTGCATTGCAAATGTTTCAAGCAGAAAACACATGTTTTCTTTTTCCCAAATGAAGTCCAGCAAATTAAAACCTGACCTAGAAGTGATAGCTTCAAATATGATTTATTTTGCAATAAGCAAACGGAGTAACCCCACAGAGATTGTCAACAGTCAAACAAGAGCAATGCTAAAACGAAGGAACGTCACCAGCTGGATGCTTTATTGTATTTGCTCTAATGAAGGCCAAGGAAACAGCTTGTTTTCAATGGGACTTGAAATTTTGTTTTAACAGGGAGTGGGCAGTGATGCTGGAGTAGGGAAGTGTGTGGAGGAGGTGGAGGGAGGAAGTTGGGTGATGGCTGGTGGTGACTCTGGCAGGTGTTTCATTTTATTTCAGGACTCTCTGTTAAAAACACAATACCAAAAAAAAACCTTACAGAAAAAAAGATGATAATCCCACTCCATTCACTCTTCCAAAGCTGAGTTCCATTGCTGTCTGAATCCCTGCTGGAGCATCATTGGGATTGAACTGGAAATACTTTTATTTTACCAGTAGAGCTGTCTCTGCCCTGGAGCCAGCCTGGGAGAGCTGGGGGTGCTCACCTGGAGAGGAGCAGCTCCAGGGAGAGCTCAGAGCCCCTGCCAGGACCTGAAGGGCTCCAGGAGAGCTGGAGAGGGACTGGGGACAAGGCATGGAGGGACAGGACCCAGGGGATGGCTTCAAACTGAAAGTGGGTAGATTTAGATGGATTTTTTTGGGAAGGAATTCCTGGCTGGGAGGGTGGGCAGGCCCTGGCACAGGGTGCCCAGAGCAGCTGTGGCTGCCCCTGG
>NC_089688.1:34417492-34422492 GCF_031753505.1 Anomalospiza imberbis
AGACATTATCACCCTTCTAGGAAGAAGAGTGAAAGTGAGGAATATACAATGAAAAGCCACCAACATGATACTCCCACATCAAAAATCCTGTTTAAAGCGAGACAGGAGAAAAAGCAAAGTTCGATGACGATTACTGAGGAAAGAACAAAATCTAAAAAAATTTGAAAAAAAAATTAAAAAAAAAAAAAAAAAAAAAAGAGTAAAAATCAGCAGATCTCAGCTGCTGCCTCTACCTCTTGCTGTTTTGGCAGGTGGCCGTTCGTATGCAGGGCAGGGCAGGGCAGGGGCCCCGGCGGAGCCCAGCGGTGGCCCCGAGCGCCGGAGGGGGTTCCAGTAGAGTGGGTCGGGAAGCAGCGCTGACAGCCCGGCCGTCCCCCGGGAGCCCATGCTCCGCAGAGAGCAGCCGGGCCTGATGGGCCCCTTGTGCCATCCCGGCTGTGCTGCAAAGCACGAGTTTCGGGGAGGTGCAGAGGGGGTTCTGTTGGGGTGCTGGGGATTGGGGCTCAGGGCGGCTGGGGGATGCGGGGTGAGCATCGCCGCTCATCGCCTAACGAGGTGGGGTGTGCTGGTGAGGGGACGTAGGCTGGTGTTAATGGTCAAATCCAGGAGGTTTCTAGATTGATTTGATTTGGTTTGGTTTGATTTGATTTGATTCCCCTGTCAGAGCAGGAGAGTTGTGCGGAAATCCAGCTCCAGCTGGATGTGCAGTCCCAATGAGGAAAGCCCGGCTTAGGTGCAGCCATATCCGGGCAGGATTTGTGAGCGCTGTTTGACCCTGCCCTCGGACCCACCGTTCCTCTGTCGCTGCTCCTGAGCGTGTTTGTGCCCTTGGGATGCGCCACCTTCATGGGAAAGGCTGGCACCACCTGGCAAACCCCACTGTGACGCCCTGGGGCTCTCTGGTATCTCCAGGTGAGGTGTCCGTGGGCCTGAGGCTGGGAGGATGGATGGAGGGGGGACAGTGGGGACCCTGCCAGAGGTGCTGCAGTGAACACACCAGCTGCTAACAAAGCGCCAGGAATGGGCCAGGACACAGAATCCCAGAATCACTCAGGCTGGAAGAATCCTCCAAGACCCCTTCCCCAGCACTGGCACTGCCACCACTGCCCCATGTCCCCAAGTGCCACACCCACAGCTCTTAATTCCTCCAGAGATGGGGACTCCACCAGTGCCCAGGGCAGCTGTGCCAGGCCTGAACAGCCCTGTCCATGCAGGAATTTTTCTGAATATCCATTCTAATCATCCCATGGCACTGGAGGGACAAAGGATGAGGCAGAGGAAGGGATCACACTTTGCAGAAGGTGGGGTAGGTGTTTTTGCACAGAGACAAAGCCTCTCCCAGCACACCGCACACTTTCTATTCCCTTTCTTTCCTGTCTGGCTTCCCGTGGCATTAAGGCTGATGTGATGGTGCTGTCAGATCCTTCTCGTTTCCTTTTTTCCAGTTACTTCTGAGTTTGATGGATGGCCTCAGCCCGGTGTGACCAAGGGCTAGGAACATGATTATATTCCTCCAAACCCCAGGCAGGCTGCTGTCCACGAGCAGGACAGCCTGGAGCACCCGTCCCTCTTCGGGGACATGGGTGGGGAGGGCTTTTGTGGACACTCAGTCTGGGGAGTGTGGTTCAGTAGGCATCAGATTTAATGAATCTATTAATCTATTAATTGCAATACTCATGGAGCAGCTTCCCAACAGCTGTGGAGGGATTTTCCCACCCCCTTCGCAGCAGGGTCCTGCCGGTGGCAGGTTGATAATCCCACCAAATATCGCTGTGCTCTTCAGTTCCATCAACCATCCACTGTCTCTTTTTGGTCCTTTTATAAATCCTGTGCTAAATTGCAAATCCCAGCCTAAGTGTGTGTTTGTCCGTCCTATCAATAATGCATCGCCCCGAAGTGTGGAAGGGGGAGCCACAAGTGAAACTGCCCACAGTAATTCAGGGCTATAAATCATATTTTCTGGTGGGTTTGGAGGCTGAGACTGTCTCAGCAAGATGCTTTGTGCCACTTTATTGTGATACTTCAGGAATATTTTTTTATTTGCCCCATTCCTCAATGTGTGTGTGTATATGTGTATTTATGTATCTATATATATATTCCTGCTTCCTTTTCAGCTGTCAGTAGAGGGTGAATCCTGGACCTGAAAAAAGTACGAGCTTTCTTTTCATAAGGCAGACACAGATTGCCTCCAGTACCGGGTGTCCTGTATAAAATCTTGGAGAGAAATGACAGAGTTTTATTTTTGGAAGAGATGCAGAGCTGAGCCATGGATTGTTGTCCACATTTGGGACCTAATTGAGATGCTGATCTGTGAAATATTCTGTGTCCAGCAGTGCATGCCTAGTGTTCAACTCGTATTTTCTGTCCTGCAAGTCTGGCCTGAGCTAAAACATGATTTCCAAACAAAATATTAAAAAAGGATAAAAACTAGATATTCTCTTCCTGGTATTTAAAGCCATGCTGGGGTTTCAGGCTCTGGGGAAGACTCCCCGAGCTCCTGCTGGAGCAGACTCAGCACTAATGGTAGGATCCATGGATGTTTTCAAAGGTGGATATTTTCTTTTTCCAGTAGCATTTGCAAGCAAACACATCTTGAAACTATAAATTTATATGCTATTTAGACTTCAAAATTAACATCTTCACCAGCATAAGCACAATTTTCACTTTTGTTTTTTAGTTTAACTGCCTGTGTTTTTGCAAGGAGGCACCTACTTGTTTCTTTATCCTGGTGGCCAACTGGAAAGATCCTGATTCCAACAAAATCACAGAGTAGAATCACAGAACCATTAAGGTTGGGAAAGATCTCCAAGATCATCAAGTCCAACTTTCATCTGAATGTCACCATGCTCACTAAACCATAATAATATATATATTAAATAATAAATATCTAAAGCAGTCCTGACATCAGTGATTTGCTTTCACCAGACGTCATCCCCAGCATTTTCCAAATTAGCAAAACTTGGACATTTTATTTTCTGGAGGACCAGGCTGAATCCTTTTGGGGGTTGTATCTACCTCAACCCCTCTCTGTGGCATCAAATTCACCTCAGTGTCACTTGTACTTGTCATAGAACCATTAAAGTTGGAAAGGACCTTTCAGATCAACAAGTCCAACTCTTGAGTCTTTCTGCTGTTGGGTTTGCCCATCCCAGACTGAGGTTATCCCATCCCAGGCTTGCTGCTGGGATAATTTCCCACTCCATTTCCCAGTGCAACAGGAAAATGTGGAGAACCATAACAACATCTGGTACAACACATTATTTTAGGGCAGTCCACGGGATTGAATCCACCTCAACCCCACGGCAGAAATAAAAAGTTGGGTTTCTAAGGAATGCATATGGAAGGACTTATTTCTGCTGTAAAGATTTCCTGACAAGCAGAAATATAATGCTTTTTGAAAACCTCATTAGAAAATCAATTATATCGTGACACTTAATGTTGGGTTATTTACAAGCGAGATGTCTTGTTGGGAAAAAACACAATAAAAACTCACACTTAATCCAGAAAAATGGGGGAGCATAAAGAAGAGTTAGGTTGTGTTATTAGCATGTTCAAAGGAGCAATTACCACAAAGCAGAGGGTTTGTGCTCCATCAGGAACAGCAATGAGATCTGATCGTGGAGGGACACCGGGTTTCACCCCCTCAGAGGGAAAAGGGCTGAGGGATCCTTTCAGGGCAGATAATAATGAGTTTATTTAGGGATTTGTGTTGATGCCCAGTGTCCAGATCGCACTCTTCCTCTTGCTTTTCCTCGTGGAATCATTGAGGTTGGAGAAAACCTCTAAAATCACCAAGTCCAACCATCAGCCAGTGCCACGTTCTCCACTAACCCGGCCCTCAAGTGCCACATCCACACGTTTTTGAGCACTTCAGGTGACTCCTTCACTGCCCTGGGCAGCCCCTTCCGTGCCTGACAACCCTTTCCATGGAGAAGTCTTTCCCAATATCCAACTTAAACCTCCCCTGGCACAACTTGAGGACGTTTCCATCTCACAACCCTTGATTTCTTTGGGTTTAAATTCCTTCAAAAAGGAAAGCTCACCTTGGCACCTGGAAAATGGCTGCTGGGAGGCTGTGGTTGCTAAACCAGCAGCTTTCTTTGGAGAAAAAATGGGAAAACTCTTCCAAATTCATGGAATCACAGAATGGTTTGGGTTGGAAGGGACCTTAAAGCTGATCTCTTTCCATTCCTTGTGCCATGGGAAGGGACACTTTCCAAATTTCTGTGCTGCTAATTAGGAACATATGACCTCAATTGTTGATTTTTTCTTAAATGTAACTGTTTTTAGGACTGGACTGTTTTCTGCAAATGGAAAATACTTGATCTGAAGCAGAAAATTTTGTTTGTCATGCAAATATGAGCAAGATGCAGCTAATCTAATATCCCCTGCATCGTTCACACTGAGGGAACTATAGAAAAAAGCTAATTTCTAGCTGAAATCCTTGTCTTACATAGCCTGCAATCTGAGTTTGCATCAGATGCAGAACTAATGGTGCTTATTTCCTGCAGAGTTAAACCTAAAATGTGTAACTACAGGCTCATGTGTGTGTTTGTGGCAGAAAAGAATTATGATGTGTTCTCATCTTCCGTTCTGCATAATGCCTGTGGTAGTTCACTGTCTGTAGCTGTAAAGTTTCTGTGCTTTCCCTGGTTTTTAATTTAAAAATCCGTGGGATTGATACATTTACTTCATAATGAACAATTGGGCCATGAGAAGAACATTTTTTGGCAGTAATTAAATCGAGGAAAGGTGACTTGAAACATCAGAGGAGCATTGGAGGTGAGGCTGAAGGAGTTCTGCAGGGAAGATGGAGAGGGACTGGGGGCAAGGCACGGAGGGACAGGACCCAGGGAATGGCTCCCACTGCCAGAGGGCAGGGCTGGATGGGATTTTGGGAATTGGGAATTGTTCCCTGGCAGGGTGGGCAGCCCTGGCACAGGGTGCCCAGGGCAGCTGGGGCTGCCCCTGGATCCCTGGCAGTGCTGGACACTGGGACT
>NC_089688.1:34427492-34449992 GCF_031753505.1 Anomalospiza imberbis
GTAAATACAGGCTGGTGACAAGGGACACTGAGGAAGAGCATTACATGAACTCCTTCTTAGGTTAAATTGCTGGAGTGTCTCTACATAGGTAAAGAAAAAAATCCACCGCATTTGATAAGAGAAATTTATATTATTTATATGGAACAGAACAAACCAATTTACAAGAAAGGCACTTAAGTGGGGAGCTTATTTATTAATGAGTGTAGTACACAAGCTAATGGGGCTGTAATGCAGATGCACCTAAAGCTCGGAGGACAGCGGTCTCCAGGCACTCTGCTTCAGAGAGAGGAGGGAAAGCAGGCTGGGAAAATACTCCTGCCCCATTCCAGATGGAGTTATGTAAAGTAGTTTTGTCTGTGTCATCTTAGCAGGGCGGTCTGTCCCCAGCTCTCCCATCACAGGGCATTCTGGAGTAAGAATGAGATAGGACAAGAGGGTTGGCACAAATGGGAATGGCTTGGAGCTGAAGGAGGGTGGATTTTGACGAGATGTGAGGAAGGAATTCCTGGCTGGAAGGGTGGGTAGGCCCTGGCACAGGGTGCCCAGAGCAGCTGGGGCTGTCCCTGGATCCCTGGCAGTGCCCAAGGCCAGGCTGGGCTTTGGGGCTGGGAGCACCTGGGACAGGGGAAGGTGTCCCTGCCGTGGCTGGGGTGGGAATGAGATGAGCTTTAGCATCCCTTCCCACCCAAACCATTCCAGAATTCTGGTGTGGCCGTGCCAGGGCTGTCAATCCCTGGATCCCACTTTGTCCTCTGCAAGGAGGTTCAGATGTGATTTGAAGGTCACAGCAACTCTCCACCCCAGGGCAGCACCTCTGCACGGAGAAGTTCCAAAACTCCTGGATCCAGCGACGAGGCATCCCCCGGGATCCCAAGGTGGGAAGATGGGAGAAGCAAGAGCCATGCTATGGCCAGACTGGTCCCTCAAGGGCAGAGTGTGTTTAAATTACAGTTCCTATGCTCAGCCTTTAACAAGCTCCTTCTGAGGTGGCAGTTTATAGACTCTTATTTCAGTTAATTATAACAGCACTTTTTGAAACAGTATTTTTATTGGTTTTATTGATGTGCCCTGCTGGCTTTCCAATCCAGTGTTGGGTCCTGCTTGTTTACCTGAGAGAAAAAGCTTTTCCTCCTGGGTGCAGAGGATGCAGGGATGGCCTGTGGCAGGGGAGGGCTCCCTTGGTGCCTGCAGAAGGGTCCATCCTGCCAGAGCCTGCCCAGAGGTGACTGAGGCATTGTAGAGGAAATGAGGGAAAACACTCTTTATTCTTTGTTCTCCCCACTGTTGTATTTTTGTGGTTGAGGCCAAATTGGTAAGAGGTACAGCCAGTTCTTGACTGGTGATGCCATTCTGGGGGGGAGATCCTGCTGATGTGTGTGGCAGCAACCTCAAAGCCCTGCAGAAAGACTTTGGAGATCTCTATTAACTGTGCTGTTTTAACTGGGATTCATTAGTTTTTCTGAGATGATCTAAGGTGTCCCCAGAGTCTTCTGTTCTCCAGGTGAACACTCCCAGCTCTCCCAGCCTGGCTCCAGAGCAGAGGCCTCCAGTCCTGGAGCATCTTTGTGGCCTCTGGACTCACTTCAGCAGGAGATGCTCAGGGGTCACAGACTTTACACCCACACTGGGAACTCGCTTTGAAAAACGTCCTGGCAAGTTGAATTCTTAAGAGGTTCCTGATTTATCTGTATCTTAATTCATTTTAATAGGCTGGAGGATCTGCAGGTGCTGTTGATTATAATTCTTGGTGCTCACTGTCATCTGGAATTCATGCACTGACGCACGTCAAGGTGGACATCCAAAGTCAGGGCCCAGTTCCAATAATTCAGCCTTAAGTTTTTGTCCTTCAGTGTCCCCGTGCACCAGATCAGAGACCTGGGTCTTGCAGTGTAAGGGCTGTAATGTGTATTTTAACTCCCTTAGGTTTGGTGGATTTTTTTTTAAATCCATGCATAATTGGGATTATATCTGTCTGAGATATGTAGCAAAAAATGTAAATTTGACTTCAGATACCAGTTAGCAGATGGGTTATCACTGCAAGGCAGGGTGCTGAGTAGGGCTGGTGAATTTGTGGCCATTGCAGAGGGCTGGGGGTGGTGGTGAATCCCCAAACTAGCATTGCAGAGGGCTGGGGTGGTGGTGAATCCCTAAAACCAGCGTTGCAGAGGGCTGGGAGTGGTGGTGAATCCCTAAAACCAGCACTGCAGAGGGCTGGGGTGGTGGTGAATCCCTAAAACCAGCACTGCAGAGGGCTGGGGTGGTGGTGAATCCCCAAACTAGCATTGCAGAGGTCTGGGGTGGTGGTGAATCCCTAAAACCAGCACTGCAGAGGGCTGGGGTGGTGGTGAATCCCTAAAACCAGCACTGCAGAGGGCTGGGGTGGTGGTGAATCCCAAAAGCAGCACTGCAGAGGGCTGGGGTGGTGGTGAATCCCTAAAACCAGCACTGCAGAGGGCTGGGGTGGTGGTGAATCCCCAAACCAGTGTTGCAGAGGGCTGGGGTGGTGGTGAATCCCCAAACCAGCCCTGCAGAGGGCTGGGGTGGTGGTGAATCCCTAAAACCAGCCTTGCAGGGGGCTGGGGTGGTGGTGAATCCCTAAAACCAGCACTGCAGAGGGCTGGGGTGGTGGTGAATCCCCAAACTAGCATTGCAGAGGGCTGGGGTGGTGGTGAATCCCCAAACCAGTGTTGCAGAGGGCTGGGGTGGTGGTGAATCCCCAAACCAGCCCTGCAGAGGGCTGGGGTGGTGGTGAATCCCTAAAACCAGCACTGCAGAGGGCTGGGGTGGTGGTGAATCCCCAAACCAGTGTTGCAGAGGGCTGGGGTGGTGGTGAATCCCTAAAACCAGCACTGCAGAGGGCTGGGGTGGTGGTGAATCCCTAAAACCAGCACTGCAGAGGGGTGGGGTGGTGGTGAATCCCCAAACCAGCGTTGCAGAGGGCTGGGGTGGTGGTGAATCCCAAAAGCAGCGGGGACAGCGGCGCAGCACTGGGAATGCCGTGTGCGGTTTAAGGGTCCCCTGCAGCCAGCCCTAACACAGTTAATTGCCTGTGATAAAACCAACCTCCCAGGTCTGATGGGAGACTTCTTTTATATAAGAAAAAATGTTTTGTAACAATTTCTTGTAAGTGCTAAAATTAACTGACTTTCTTCTAACCTAATTAAAGCTGGAGCTGATGATATCACCTATGCTTAATGTTGCCGAACATCTCGGGCAGAGTGTGCTGCTGCTTGGAACTTGGCTCCAGTTCTGCTTCCTGCTTTAAAACATTTAATGTGAAGCATCTGCTCGCTTGTTGCTGGTTCAGGGTGTGCTCAATCACCCCCGTTCTCAATCTAGAACAGGGTGGTCCTTCCCAACACAGAAGATGCACAGAAAATGGGCTTTTTTTAACTTTTCGGCAAATTCTCCGGTCGTTCTGCTGCCAAACCCTACTGATTTGAAAGGGAAGTATTTGTGAAGAGGTCACTCTGATATTAGGAGTATTTGTGCTGTCTCAGTAGGGCCCAGCTGTTGGTGTTTGAAGGGTTTCATTGATGGAGGGGAGTGGGTCTCTCTGGGGAAGTCTCTGAGCTGATAGAACTGCCGGTGCTGATGAGCACCAGAGCTGACTGTGGTTGTCTTGGCCTGGATGACTCCTGCTAACACAGATGGGGTAGAAACGTGCAGGATGAAATCTGGAGAGACCAGGAATTAGTCTGGAAAGGCTGTGGGTGGGAAACAGGAAGAAAGCAGTACTGGAATGGGTGACCAGCGTGGAGGTGAAGCAGGAAATCTTCAGCAGAGCAGTAAGGTCAGACTGAGGGGTCCAGAGATGGTCCAGACCACGTGAGGTCAGCAGGGTGGTGGTGGCCAGCAGAGGAAAAGGGCAGAACTTTAAAGGTGGCCTAAGGAGAGGACTGTGGACAGGAGTGACGGAAAAAGGGGAATGGCTTCAAACTGCCAAAGGGAAGATGGAATACTGGGGAGAAATTCTTCCTGTGAGGATGGTGAGGCCATGGCACAGAGAAGCTGTGGCTGCCCTTGGATCCCTGGAAGTGCCCAAGGCCAGGTGTCCCTGCCCATGGCAAGGGTGGAACAAGATCATGTTCAATGTCCCTTCCAACACAAAGCAGTCAGGGATTGAGGGAAGGAGGGTGGCATGGAGCAGACAACAAAGGGCACTGGGAGGCACAGGAGAAGATTGAGGTGGTTGAAGAACCAGAACTTGGTGGTTGTCCTTCCACCTGGCTGTTGCTTTAACAGAGATCTTTGTTGCTAATGGGATTCACTGCTGTGAAAACACAAGAAATGCTCAGGGAAAAGGAGCCAAGCCCACACACACAGAGCATTGTTTTCCTTGGATGTGTTTCAGGTGTTCCTCGGGAAGTCACCGCCGTGGTCTCGCAGTGCCACATCCCAGGGCAGGATCTTGTTTGAAATCTGTGTCTCCCTGTATAGGATTCCAATCAAAACTTTAATGGTCCAGGGCAGTGAGTAGCATTTAATGACCTTCAGTGCTATCACTTGAGTCTTTTGGGCATTGACATTGATTTTCCTTATCTTGGCATGTGGAGACAGGAGACTCACTCCATCCTTTGAACTGTTTGCTGGTGCACACCAGGAGCAGGGAATAAGCAGGGAGCAGCTTTGCAGGGATCATGGGCTTGGGCAAGACCAGTTTGGCCCCCAATTTAATGTCATTAATTGCAAAAGTTGGGAAAAAAATTACACTATTTGAATATCTTTGTATTTACTCAAGAGGTGTGTTTATTTATTACTTATTGTATCAATAATTTAATCTATTAATGTATTATGTAATTAATTATCTATTTATTTGTTATATTATTTATTTGGAATTTATATCAGGTATATGATGCCCAAATCTCTGTGCAGGTGCTTCTTTCCCAGGGTTAAAGAGAGGATGCAGAATTTCTCACCAGTTAGATCTGTAAGAATTTGCATCCTCCAGAAGAGATAAAAACAGAATAAGGAAAACATGGCACAGGTTGTATGACAAGGACTAAGTCTGACTCAGCTCCAGTTTCTTGTGTTCTTCCCTAAATGCATCAATTTTTTCTTAATAGGTCTTAAAAGGAGCAGTGTCGGGGCTGTTCGACGGGAATTGGGGGTTATTGCTGTTTATTGCAGCTCTCATCCCTTTTTTAATCTCTCCATCCCATCATAGAGCCACTTCATTTATAAGCAGCTAAATTAAACTATGTCAGGATGTGCTTGGCCATGAATTTTAAACCTAAAAAGGCGCTTTGTTCGTTGATTCAGTTGTGGGGAAGAAATGCAGCAGAGCCACCCGGCTATTTGAACTCTTTATTTGCCACATTTGCAATATTAATAACACTGTTTCCAGAAGTTGTCACATCAAGTAAAAGATCTTCATTCCGGGCTGCCTTTTGGGGCCAAATCGAGACTGGATGCATGCATTTAATAAATTGTAGTCTCAAGTAGTCATTTTGGTAAATAATTAGCTTGGGTGGAAGAATAAGTTAGCATATTGTATGCATCTAATGCTGCAAATGTACACCCAGCAAACTTTGCTATTAATCAACAGTCAAGCACTGTAAGTTGGGTCTCATACATAATGAATTGTCCTTAAACCTCCTGGGCTTCATTGATAGAAAAATAAGAGAAAACACCAGTGTAGTAAGCTTTGGAATAAAATTTAACGAGATTGCTCTGCATCCCGTAATCGGTTTGGAGTCATTAGAGACCAGAAAATTCAGCTGCAGTTTTGGGGTGGCTTTAGCCTTCATCTATCAAAGAAAGGCTGCTTAAATGACATTTAGGTGTGGATAAAATACATTTTTTAGTTAATTTCACAATGAAGGCTCCAGTAAAAACATTGACTCACTCTGTGTTGTTGTGGAACCAATAATGCTGCCAAATAATAAGTCCCATTTTCATGTTAATTTTTGTGTGCCAATCATCACTGATCCTTCCTTTTGAAAGGCAACACAGCAGCTATTTCTCTAAGAGAAAATTAGTTTGGTAAGATAAGCACAGATCTATGTAATTGTAGGAAAAGGACAGCCTTCAGTTTTCAGATAGTGCAACTTTTTTCTGTTACGAGGTCAGGTGTGTGAGAGTTATGTGACAACTTGTCTTCTGTATTATGCTGATAAAACAAAAATTGCCACTTAAAAAACAATAATTTTGAAATTATTCTGGCCCCGCATATGTATTTCATGGCAAGAGTTAGCATTCAGGTCCTAGAGGATCAACAGTGACTTCTCCTGCAAATGTAAAAATTTACTCTGGTTTAGGAGCTCTGTTATTAACTATTTTACAAAAATATATATTTTTAAGTATATAAATATTAAGAATTATCTATGCTAATGACAGTCATGGAGCTCTGCACTGACAGTCACCAAGCTCTTCCCACCACTGGGGAAGAAAATCACAAAAAAAAACCCACAAAAAAAAAAAAGGTAAAATTACAAAAGGACAAAATTTTAAATTATGAAACTTTACCTAAAAATCAAAAATTTAGAATTAATAATGTAATCTGAGTCTGTCCACATGTATCAATGGCACTTCATTGACTCCAGGCTAGGAGGAGTTGCAATCTTCTTTGATTTGAGGAGCTTTTTTCATTTCTATCTTAAAAAAAAAAAAAAAAAAAAAAAAAAAAAAAAAAAAAAATTTAAATTGAAGTAAAGGGGACTCTTCACTGGCTCAGTTTCTAAACCTCTCCTTGGGCAAAGCACTGGGAGGTGAAGTGATTTTCCAGGGATAAAACACTCAGGCATGTGTGGCTACAGGCAGTGGAAGTGGGATTTTGGATGTTACATTCAATCAACCAATTATATTTCAAATACACAAATATTTTATAAATAGACATCTATTTTATACATATGTTATGGGAGCTGCTGTGACATTCTCCTGGTATTTATTTGTGCTAAGGAAGCTGCCAGCTCCTGGCTTTCCCCCAGGGAATGTGCCAGCAGATTTGTGCTACGTCCCCTTCCTTTCAGCACTGCTCAAGGTCCACCTTGTTTCCCTTACGTTTCTGAAGGACTGAGGCAAAAAGCAGCTCAGAAATAAATAATGAGCATCCTGCCACTTCAGGACATGGCTTCCCCCAGCATGTCTCTGGTTTCCATCATGGTTGAGCTGTTTGGGATGATCCCGAAGCCAATCCGCTGCTTACATGTTTATTTTGGAAGCGCCTTAGAAACTTGCAGTTCTTGGCAGTGGCTTTGGAAGGAGCCTGTTAAACTGAAACAGGTGCTGCTGCTGCTTTCCTCCCCCTCTGCTAGAGCCAGCCTTTCCTTCCTTTCATCCCATCAGACGTGAGGAGGCACAGGAGAAGCAGGGCTGGGATGGAGCTTTGGGAAGACACCTCTCAGCGGTGTGGGTGCAGGGACGCCGCTCCCCGGGCTTGGGCAGGCTCTGGAAAGGGCTGGAATGGAAAGGAGGGGGTAGGATTGCAGGGGGAATGGTGTGGGATAGCTGTGGGATGTGAAAACCCTAATCCTGGGCTGCATTCCCACGTTGGGATTGGTCTGGGGCTCTCTTGGACCTCACCACCATGGGCAGGAGATGTGCAGCAGCAGCAGTGGGTGCCTGGCCTGAGCAAAGGCTCTTTGTGAGACACATCCAGCTGGAAGAAAAAGATACATTTCTTTCTAGATGTCTTTAGGTAGCTTAAAACGAGCTTTTGTTTCTGATTGAGCAGTTTGTGATTTTTAATGAAGCATCTCACTGTAAAGCCACGTTGGTCATGTGCAGTTGAATATCCATTTACCCCAAATATCCTCAGAAAGTTAAGGCAGACGTGTGACAGACATGTGACACTGCTGACATATTAGAGGGCACCACATTACTGCAAATGAAAAACTTCTGGGTCAAAAAATAAAATAAAATAAAATAAAATAAAATAAAATAAAATAAAATAAAATAAAAATGAAAAAAAAGAAAAGGAAAAGAAAAAAGAAAAGGAAAAGGAAAAGGAAAAGGAAAAGGAAAAGGAAAAGGAAAAGGAAAAGGAAAGAAAAGAAAAGAAAAGAAAAGAAAAGAAAAGAAAAGAAAAGAAAAGAAAAGAAAAGAAAAGAAAAAAGAAAAGAAAAGAGAAAATATAAAATGCACACTAAACCCCAACAGTAACAATTGGTTATTGACCTGGTAAAAATACAAAACTCTCCACTTCAATTTTTTTGAGATGACAAGCAGCACCAAGCATAATTCAGGAATGAAAACAAGTGCAGTGACGCACTCTGATGAAAGTGGAAGTGATTTAAATAATATTAATGTGGGTTAAATAAATGTTCCTCATGATTCCAGCCCCGCTGAAAAAAAAAAACAATAATAAAAGGCATTGGTACTTTTTAAGGAAAAAATAAAGAATTCTCCAGGACGAAAACAAAGGAGTCAGATTTAACAAAGCAGTCAGATTTCTTACACATTTTATTTAGGGTTTGGGTTTTTTTATTTTTCAATGAACACACTTGTGTTGCCTTCCTGTGTAAAAGTAAAATTTCTTCTTGTTGATCACAAGTTTAAGACTTAAACTTTCCACAGGGAAAACAGTGAATGGCCACTTTGGCCACCACCCTCTGCCACCCTTTCCTTGGGGGTCACCCAGGGCAGGACATTAAGAAAGGCCCTTTCTTTCTTTTTCATTCCCAAAGTTTAGGCCCAGGTAGTTCGTGTGACTCTCAGGTGTGTATTTTTCCATAAATTTCAGCTTGTTCCTGTCCATCTTGACTCAGAGGTGCCCAAAGATCCGTGCCTGCAGTTGAGAAACCTTCCAAGAAACCCGACACTGAGCAGAGGGATTTCCTTCCAGGGGGGGAATTTCCCATGATGTAACTCCTCTGCTCTTCTTACCAAGGTTTTGAGACCACTTGGACTCTGCTCTTTGAAAGGTCCTTAAGGCTTTGAAGCCTGAGAAAATCCTTTAAAAGGCAGCTGGTGTTTTCAGTGGGATATTTAATGCCGAGGTAGTTTGTGGAAGTTCTGCTATGCAAGTTTGGAGAGGGAAAGGGGAGGAGGGGAGGGCAGGGAGGGGAGGAGGGCCAGCAGAAGACACCCAGGCATGAGTTATGTGCCTTCTTTTCCTCTATTAAAGCTGTCAAATTCCCAGGAATAGCTGTTGCCATCTCTAGCCAAGCAAAATTAATGTGAAGGTTTTCCTTTTTTTTTCAGCTCCCTGCCAGTTTGAAGCTCTGGGTGTGTGTGTTGGCACGTGGAGTGTGTGTCCTGCAGGAAAAGAGCATTCCTGGAGAGCAAATTCATTTCTGCCTTGCAAAGCATTCCCTTTCCTGGCCAAGGTGGGGGTGGCCGTGGAGGTGGCAGGTGTTGGGAAAGCCTCTGGTGTTGAATTGCTGGGGGAATGGCCCCACCAAAAACATCTGGAGATGTTCAGCAGTGGCAGGGCGCTGTGATTAAAAGCAGCAATTAAAAAGAAAATTAAATTCTATCCAAACGCTCCTGCCAGGGAGCACCTGGAGAAGTGAGGAATGTGTGTGTGATGGTTTGGCCCGGAATGGAACCTTAAATCCCACCCAGTGCCACCCTGCCATGGCAGGGACACCTCCCACTGTCCCAGGTGCTCCCAGCCCCAGTGTCCAGCCTGGCCTTGGGCACTGCCAGGGATCCAGGGGCAGCCCCAGCTGCTCTGGGCACCCTGTGCCAGGGCTGCTCACCCTGCCAGGGAACAACTCCTAATTCCCAATATCCCATCCAGCCCTGCCCTCTGGCAGTGGGAGCCATTCCCTGGGTCCTGTCCCTCATCCCTTGTCCCCAGTCCCTCTGCAGCTCTCCTGGAGCCCCCTCAGGCACTGGGAGGTGCTCCCAGAGTCTCCCTGGCTGCTCCCCACTTGTTTTGGGGGTGACTGATGGTGGCTGGGTGCCCTTGGGCTGGTCCCTGTCAGCAGCTGGAGGCAGAGCCCAGAGCTGCTGCTCCCAGAGCCATGAGGAGACGGAGTTTTTCTATTTTATTGGTGTTTTCAGCCCAAATGACTTCCAGACTCCCAAGAACGGGAAACAGGATGATGTGAAAAACATAAGGAGACCATAGCTTTGAGCACTCTTCGTGCTCTTCTGGATAAATGGAGCAGAAAAGTCTCCCCACTTCTCTCCCAGGTTTCAGAGGAGTTGTTGTTATTATATTCTCTCATTATTATTTTGTTGTAGCTCTAACAATTCATAGTAACAGAGCCATGTTCCGCTGTGTTGTACCTGTATGAAATAAGGGATTATCCGTGGTGTTGGGAGCTTGGTTTGAAGTCCATGTCATGGGGATTTGTGCACAAAAGTTTGTGCATGGATTCTCATAGTTTTTCTTTAAGCAAAGATATTATTAATCAAGAAAAGAGCATAAAGTAGACACCAGCTTTAAAAAACTTGATCCTGCTTCACATGCATAAAGGAAAGTCAAAAGCATCAATTTGATAAATAAATGGAGAGAGAAATAAAATTGCACTTAACTCCTACCAAACTGGATCCAAAGCTGATTCTACAGATTGGTTTTGCCCCTGCTCCAAGCCGTGGACTCCTGGGCAGCTGCTGGAGTGCTTTAATTGTCCTTCTCCGCGTCTCTCCACTTCCCCAGCAGTAATTGGAACCTTCAGTGGTTCACAATTAAGCAGGAGCTGAGTCGGGGCTGGGGGAATGGCAGGATCAGGCACCAGGCTGGCGAGGGCTGCTCTGCTGTGATGTGCCCCGGCCCCAGGCACATCCCCGGTCCCATCCAGGGCTCCTCTGGGCTGGCTCAGGCTCTGCAGGTCTTGGGTCTCTCTGCCCAGCTGCCTCGTGGTGAAAGCAGAGCTGGCCTCTTTGATGCAGTTCCTGCAACACCTCTTGGTTCGTTGGCTTTTTGCTCGGAGGAGTCTCACGAAATCCTTTCCCCTCCTCGCAGCACGCTCAGGAGCTGGGGATGGTCTGCTCTGTCCCCGTACCTGGCTGGCACAATCACTCTGGTTTTCTCTTCCCTTGTCTCAGGTTCACATGTATTTTGATGTTGGCACAGTTTTCTCTTCCTTTTCTTGCTTTGGGGCACATCCAGCCTCTCAGCAGAAGACTCTGCTGTTGAGGTCTAGCACTGAGGAACTTCTGGCTCTGGCTTTGTTTCCAGCTGGGAGAAAAAGCTGCAAGAATCAGGAAACCTTTGGATGGCCCCTCAGTGGTGGTGAGGGTTCTGGATACGAGAAGATTGCTGGTGATGCCACTGTTCTGGCCATCACCCTTGATGTGGTCTCCATCACTTCCCTTGGATGCAGTGCTAATGGGCTGTGTGTTTACTGCTGTCCTCACACAGGTCTCTGCAGTTCTGAGAGATCCCCCCACCACACCCCAGCCTTGGGAAACACCAGGAGAGCACCACCACCCCCTTCCCAGCACTGCTCTGCACCCCTGGAAACATCCAGCTTGGAAAACACAGCTGGACATGTGCAAATCCAGGGTTTCCTTTTTCACCACTCTCATCCACACCTTGCTCTTCCAGAGGAAAAGAAAAAAAGGAGCAAGGGAAAAAGCACATTTTTATTGACAGGTGCTTTCTGTCCGCTCACTTTGCTCCTCAGCCCCTGCAAGCACGAGCTGCCATTGAAAATCAAATGAATTCTCAATTGCTTCCTTCCAATTCAATCAGGGGAGGGAAGCAGAGACCTGCCACGGCGCTGGAGGAAGCGGGGAGCTGCTTCCTTCCCTCCCTCCCCAGGGATGGCCTGGGGACAAGGGACTGCACCCCCAGGGGACACGGAGGAGGAGCCTCACCTCTGTCCCTCCTGGAAGCACAAGGATGTGTCATCCACCCTGGGCTTGGGCTGTGTTCTTGCTCCCTGACATTTCCCACATGGCTGTTCCCTCGTGCCCGTCTTCCATGGGTTTTCTTACAGGTGTTTATAGCACTGTGTCGTCTTTGCATTTGGGGAGGTGATGAGGGTGAGTTTTTGTTACTGCTGTGAGGAATCCCTTCCCTTTTCTCTGGGAAGAATAAATGTCTGACTCCGGGTTAAATGTTTAGGAGTTTTTATTTTGCCGATACAGAGTGTGAATGCTCGGTTTTATCACAGCATCACAGAGCTGTTTTGCTTGGAAGGGACCTTCAAGCCCGTGTTGTTCCACTCAAGGGACCAGGTTGTTCAGAGCCCTGTCCAGCCTGCTTTTGTCACTTGTACCACTGTAACCTTGCATTTCTCTGTGTCTCAGCAGGGCAGAGCCCTCGGTGGCTTGCGAGGTGTGCGAGGGGGCCGAGGAGATGCCGGAGCCCCTGCAGCAGTGCACGGCCTGGCTCCGAGCCTACTTCTGTGAGCCAGCGACCACAGAGACCCTGCCCGTGCCAGCCTTCCACCACCCCCTGCTCCAGAGAGGTCAGTGCCACCCTCCCTGCCCTCTGCCATCAGCCACTGGCTCCCGTCTCCCTCGTCCTTGCTCTGTGAAACAATGTGGCTCAGCTGCCAGCACTGAAAGGTCGGGGTGCGAACACACCTGAAGGGGTGTGAGCTGCTCCGTGAGCTGTGGCTACCTAAAGTAGCATTTGGCCACCAAGAGGCAGGGGTTGAGGCTTTGACATCACCTCTCTACAGCTCCCTGACAGGAGGGGGCAGCCAGGGGGGCTCTGGCTCTGGTCCCAGGAAGAGTGGAAATGGCCTCACATAGCATCAGCAGAGGTTTTGGTTGGAGATTTGGGAGAATTTCTGCCTGGGAAGGGCTGCCCAGCCCTGGCACAGCTGCCCTGGGCGCTGGTGGAGTCCCCATCCCTGGGGGCATTTAAAAGCCTTTGCATGTGGCACCTGGGGACATGGGTGGCCTGGGCAGTGCTGGGGAGCTGTTGGAATTGGTGGGCTCAGAGGGATTTTGCAACCTCAGTGATGCCCTGATTCTGTGGTTCTGTGTCCCTGTCAGGAGAAAAGTGCCAGGGAAGCAGTCAGGGATAGGTTGTGTGAGGTTGCTGTGGTTTTATTCCTCAAAGTTGTCATAGATAATATTTTTAAACAAAGAGCATTGTTACCACAAAGTTGTTCTATTTATGAATTTAGATAAAAGCAGCACCGGAGAAAAGTTCCTCCCCACCATTCCCCATTTATGAGCTGTGTTCCTGAAGGCCTCATAACAGAAACTGATCATTTGAAATGAAACGGGTCCCAATATCTTTAATAATAATAATAATAATCTCATAAGTCTGATGTTTGCAGTGCCTTCTTGCCTGCCCCAAATGCCATAATTTCTGGGTGAGTAGGGGAATCTCAGGATCTCTGAGCTTTGCACAGCAGCTTTGTTTCCAACAGCATCTTCTGCACTTACTCTCCCATGTTGTGCACATTCCCCAGTGCCAGATCTTTCACAGCCAAATTCCAGGGATGTACTGAGAAATTTTTTTATTAGTTGGGGTAGAATGAAGCTGTGGAAACTTTGAGGTGGATGTGAATGGGCAAAGCTGGTTAGAAAATATCACTGCTGCTGCTGCTCCTGCCACCTCCAAACAGCAGCAGGGGAATTCTCCCTCCCAGATTATCCATCAGAAGATTATAAAACATTAAATCTTACAGACAAAACATTATAAAAAATATATAAATACAACTTTTTCCCCCTTTTTCATTAGTTTTCCTAAATGGGCTCCTGAATTCCTTTTAGCTTTTTGAGTGAAATTCCTTGGTGTAAGCACTGCTGATCTTTAGCTGCTGGTTTGGGGTTCAGCCCTGAGAGGTTTGAGTTTGTAGAAGACTTTGGTCCATGCCTAGGGCACAACCCTCCTGTGCAGGCAGCACTGCAAGGCGCTGAAAAGCTTCTAAAAGAGGAAAAATAAGGATGTTTGTTAACAGGTAGCTTCTTGAGGGAAACAATCACCACCCTTGAACTTCTGAGTGAAGGAAGTTCTTCAGTGCCATCCAAGCTCAGAACCCAGCCAGGAGCTGTGGCAGGGCTGGGACGTGGCTGGTGGCTGTGAGCATCAGCTGAGGGTCCCTGGTGAGGGGTGGCACTGGGGGTGCCCCCTGGTCTTGGGGTCTGTGTCTCTGTGAAGTCTTGATGACCCCAAGATTGTAAAAGTCCCTTTTCTCCCAGCCCGAGCCGCCAGTGAAGAGGACTGGAATGTGTCCAATTGCTTTTTCAAGGTTGTTCATTTCTTCTTATCTAAACATTCTCTCTCTGACCTGCCGAGATCCCCTCGGCAAGGCAGCCGTGGCCATCTGCCCCGAGCCTCGAGCAGCTCCTACATTATATACTCAAAATTACGTGTGCCGTGTTTACAGCTCCCGCACCAGTACCTGAGATCTGTGTTGGACAGTGTGTCCCTACCTTAAACCAGTAGAAAAGTGTCACCATCACAGCAAGACATGGAAGGCAAGAAGAACAAGAAGGTCAGGACACGCCCAAATCCCTCCATCTTGTCCCCTGAACCCCATTCTAAAAACCCCAAAATTCTACTTTTGCACCCTGTGTTAATTCACCTACCACACCACTCAAACCCTTGTGGCTTGTAATTCCTCACACAAATTTGGCAGTTTTTTCCACAGGCTAAAATCAAAGCCACAGGTGTTTTTGACTTGGTGCCAGGGTCTGGAGACAGCCAGGGCAGCCAGAGGGATGTCCTGGGCTCCGACACTCTGGTCCTCAGGGGGTTTGGGTGTGACCAGCACAGCACGGGCTGGGCGCTGGGCAGTGTTCTCCTTCCAGCATCTGCACATCCACCTTGTTTTAATTTAGCTCCCTTGTTTGCTCCTGGCCTGGCCCAGGTGTGTTTGTGTGTGTGTTTTACTGGGGGAAGGCTCCTACATCATGGACATGCTAATGAGGAATTAATTGGCTCAAATCACAATGATGCGAGAGCGTTTCTGTTCTTCTGTCACTTTCTCCTACTAATACTTTCATAAAACTGAAAAAAATTTATGTTGGAAGGAATGTGGAAATAGGTGTCAAAAATTGGAAGGAACTGATTTTAAAAGTTATTTAGGAGAAAGATGATGTAAAAATCAAATTATGATGGATTGCACTTCAGTTTATCTGCACATCAGAATTGCAGTTTTGCTAAATTAGGAATTTGGTATTTATTTGCTTTTACACATTTACATTTGAAAGTGCCTGCTCATTTCTCCAGGCACTTAAAAACACAGAACAAACATCAGTGAGAGCTGAGGATCCAAAGCCAGAAAGGCTTTTTCTCATCACTCTGATTTTCTGACATTTCTGTTCAGCAGCAGCTTTTCAAGTGGGGCCCTGAGCAGTCTGGGGCAGTGGAAGGTGTCCCTGCCCATGGCAGGGGTGGAATTGGACGAGCTTTCAGGTCCCTCCAACCCAAACCAGGCTGGAATTCTGTGATTCCATGATCATCAAAACCTGTGGCCCTTTTTCCCCCCTTCCCTGTAAATGTGACCATGTACAGTATTGCTCTTTGAGAGAGGATTCAAATTCCATACTCAAGTGTTTTTCTAATCAGGACTGACTGTTGAATAATTTCTTCCTAATCAGTGCTTACATCAAATTTTATTTTATTTTTCTGCACTAACTTCATCTGGGGACAGGAAGGGTTTTGCTTATGCCAAAAAAAAAAACACATTAAAAAGGTTCCTCATCTAGCAAAAAGAATGTGTAAAGTGCTTTTGGGATGAAACACTTCTGAATTCATGGTCAGTTTTCTGCAGCTGCTTTTGTGCCATCTTTGAAGACATCGTTCCTTGTGGAGACAAAAATCGTGACAATCAACTCTGACATAACAAAAGCAGAGAGATTTGCAGATTCAGAAAGTAGAGATGATCTGCTTTATATTCATTAAGAAATTCTATAAAATTCAGTATCTGCTCTTTCAGTGGCTTCTCCTATATCTTACATTTTTCTGAAGTGCCTTTAATGTTCTAAATTACTGTTAAACGGGGTAAATGTGTGTAAAAGCACTTAAAATACAAAATCAACCTTTCCTCTTGTAACTGGGCATGGGCAGAGGAGGAATGTGAATCTTGAGGCAGGCAGGAGAATCATGGACTCACAGAGCCATTGGGGCTGGAAAAGACCTTTAAGATCATGCAGCCCAAGCGTTCCCAGCAGCAGCACCACGCTCAGCACTCATCCAGGTCCCCAAGTGCCACATCCGCGTGGTTCTGGAATGTCACCAGGGATGGTGGCTCCACCACCGCCCTGGAGAGACTGTGCCAGGGCTGGGCAGCTTTTCCATGAAGAAATTTTCCCTAGCCTCCAATCTAAACCTCCCTGGCGCAGTTTGAGGCCATTTCCCCAAATCCTGTCCCTTGTTCCCTGGAGCAGAGCCCGACCCCCATCTGACTCCCTGTCAGGGAGTTGTGGAGAGGGAAAAGTTGGGTTTCCCAGCACCTCCAGGAGTTCTCCTTTAGTGGATCTCCAATTTAGATACAGCCAATCTATTTATTTTTAAACATAATTGAAAATATGGAATAATTATTATAAATATATTTTCTATGTAAATAATAATATAATTAATACATTATGTTAATAATTGATAATTTATATTAATATATTTTCTCTTTTATATATGATAATAAGTAATTTTAACAACCTGTGTCATGGCCAGCATTCAGCGTGGAACTTCACTGAGCAAAGAGGAAGTCAGGTTTTCCCACTCCTCTGAGTGGGACATCACAGAAAAACCCCTGCTCATTCCTAATGGGAAATGATTAATCGCTCTTAATGTATCCTGCTCATTAGCTCCCTTCCTACAGAAAGAAGACAACTGAACTGTTATTATTTTGAGGGCTGGGGTGGGTGATTTGTGGGTCTGGGGAAGGTGATGCTGACTCGGCCACTCCTGAATTTCCTGCCCTCCCTTTGTGGTTGGGTGGCACAGGGTGGCTGTGCTGTGTGTTTGCAGTGGCACAGGGTGGCACAGGGTGGCTGTGCTGTGTGTTTGCAGTGCCAGGGTGGCACAAGGTGGCACAGGGTGGCACAGGGTGGCACAGGGTGGCACAGGGTGGCTGTGCTGTGTGTTTGCAGTGGCACAGGGTGGCACAGGGTGGCTGTGCTGTGTGTTTGCAGTGCCAGGGTGGCACAGGGTGGCACAGGGTGGCTGTGCTGTGTGTTTGCAGTGCCAGGGTGGCACAGGGTGGCACAGGGTGGCTGTGCTGTGTGTTTGCAGTGCCAGGGTGGCACAGGGTGGCTGTGCTGTGTGTTTGCAGTGGCATAGGGTGGCACAGGGTGGCTGTGCTGTGTGTTTGCAGTGGCACAGGGTGGCACAGGCTGGCTGTGCTGTGTGTTTGCAGTGGCACAGGGTGGCACAGGGTGGCTGTGCTGTGTGTTTGCAGTGGCACAGGGTGGCACAGGGTGGCACAGGGTGGCTGTGCTGTGTGTTTGCAGTGCCAGGGTGGCACAGGGTGGCACAGGGTGGCACAGGGTGGCTGTGCTGTGTGTTTGCAGTGGCACAGGGTGGCACAGGGTGGCTGTGCTGTGTGTTTGCAGTGGCACAGGGTGGCACAGGGTGGCTGTGCTGTGTGTTTGCAGTGGCACAGGGTGGCACAGGGTGGCTGTGCTGTGTGTTTGCAGTGGCACAGGGTGGCACAGGGTGGCACAGGGTGGCTGTGCTGTGTGTTTGCAGTGGCACAGGGTGGCACAGGGTGGCACAGGGTGGCTGTGCTGTGTGTTTGCAGTGGCACAGGGTGGCACAGGCTGGCTGTGCTGTGTGTTTGCAGTGGCACAGGGTGGCACAGGGTGGCTGTGCTGTGTGTTTGCAGTGCCAGGGTGGCACAGGGTGGCTGTGCTGTGTGTTTGCAGTGGCACAGGGTGGCACAGGGTGGCACAGGGTGGCACAGGGTGGCACAGGGTGGCTGTGCTGTGTGTTTGCAGTAGCACAGGGTGGCTGTGCTGTGTGTTTGCAGTGGCACAGGGTGGCACAGGGTGGCTGTGCTGTGTGTTTGCAGTGCCAGGGTGGCACAGGGTGGCTGTGCTGTGTGTTTGCAGTGGCACAGGGTGGCACAGGGTGGCACAGGGTGGCACAGGGTGGCACAGGGTGGCTGTGCTGTGTGTTTGCAGTGGCACAGGGTGGCACAGGGTGGCTGTGCTGTGTGTTTGCAGTGGCACAGGGTGGCACAGGGTGGCTGTGCTGTGTGTTTGCAGTGGCACAGGGTGGCACAGGGTGGCTGTGTTGTGTGTTTGCAGTGCCAGGGTGGCACAGGGTGGCACAGGGTGGCTGTGCTGTGTGTTTGCAGTGGCACAGGGTGGCACAGGGTGGCTGTGCTGTGTGTTTGCAGTGGCACAGGGTGGCACAGGGTGGCACAGGGTGGCTGTGCTGTGTGTTTGCAGTGGCATAGGGTGGCACAGGGTGGCACAGGGTGGCTGTGCTGTGTGTTTGCAGTGGCATAGGGTGGCACAGGGTGGCACAGGGTGGCTGTGCTGTGTGTTTGCAGTGGCACAGGGTGGCACAGGGTGGCACAGGGTGGCTGTGCTGTGTGTTTGCAGTGCCAGGGTGGCACAGGGTGGCAGTGGGGTGGCACAGGGTGGCTGTGCTCTGTGTTTGCAGTGGCACAGGGTGGCACAGGGTGGCTGTGCTGTGTGTTTGCAGTGGCACAGGGTGGCACAGGGTGGCTGTGTTGTGTGTTTGCAGTGCCAGGGTGGCACAGGGTGGCACAGGGTGGCTGTGCTGTGTGTTTGCAGTGGCACAGGGTGGCACAGGGTGGCTGTGCTGTGTGTTTGCAGTGGCACAGGGTGGCACAGGGTGGCACAGGGTGGCTGTGCTGTGTGTTTGCAGTGGCATAGGGTGGCACAGGGTGGCTGTGTTGTGTGTTTGCAGTGCCAGGGTGGCACAGGGTGGCACAGGGTGGCTGTGCTGTGTGTTTGCAGTGGCACAGGGTGGCACAGGGTGGCTGTGCTGTGTGTTTGCAGTGGCACAGGGTGGCACAGGGTGGCTGTGCTGTGTGTTTGCAGTGGCACAGGGTGGCACAGGGTGGCACAGGGTGGCTGTGCTGTGTGTTTGCAGTGGCATAGGGTGGCACAGGGTGGCACAGGGTGGCTGTGCTGTGTGTTTGCAGTGGCATAGGGTGGCACAGGGTGGCACAGGGTGGCTGTGCTGTGTGTTTGCAGTGGCACAGGGTGGCACAGGGTGGCTGTGCTGTGTGTTTGCAGTGCCAGGGTGGCACAGGGTGGCAGTGGGGTGGCACAGGGTGGCTGTGCTCTGTGTTTGCAGTGGCACAGGGTGGCTGTGCTGTGTGTTTGCACTGCCAGGGTGGCACAGGGTGGCACAGGGTGGCACAGGGTGGCACAGGGTGGCAGTGGGGTGGCTGTGCTCTGTGTTTGCAGACCAGATGGCTCATTAGAGCACAGGACAGAGGAAATTGGAGCCACAGCAGAGTTTTCCTTCGCCCTGTGATGAGCAGCAGCCTGGGGTTCTGCTCCTTGCCTGCCACGCTGTCCTCACTGGATGAGTCCTTTGGATTCCTGAGGGTGGAGTTCCTCCATCCAGGCCCTGTCCTGAGGGCGCAGGCATGGTGCAAAGCTGAGCTTTTCCCTCAGTCCAGCTCAGTCCTCCTGTTCCCTGCCTGAGCTGTGAATTCCTGTGTCAGGCTCAGAGGTCTGGAAGTGGCATTCGGGGCATTGATGCTTTTAACCTGAGGGAGGGTCACTTTGCGTTGGATTTTGGGCAGGAATTCCTCCCTGGCAGGGTGGGCAGCCCTGGCACAGGGTGCCCAGAGCAGCTGGGGCTGCCCCTGGACCCCTGGCAGTGCCCAAGGCCAGGCTGGACACTGGGGCTGGAGCACCTGGGACACTGGGAGGTGTCAGGAACATGATGGACTTCAAGGTCCCTTCCAGCCCAAACCATTCCAGGCTTCTGGCACATTCCAAGCCCAAGGCAGAGCCCAGCAGTGCAGGAAGATCCAGGAGGAGCAGCTGGGGATGGAGAGCAGGGAGGAGAGCTGTGCAGCTGAAATCCCCCGTGCTTGCTGTAGGTTATTCATCCAAGAGGGGATATTGATGAAACACCTCATGCATAATGGGAGCCTTCAAAGGAGCTGGGAGCAGCTCCATTCTCCCGGCCGGGTGACGTCGCCAGGCCTGTAATCAATAATTACCCTGTGATTTCCTGCTCCTCCAGACTCTTACACTGCCCAGGGGTGCTGGGAGCACGGGGAAATGCCAGTTCTGGGATGAGGAACCTCCTCACTCTGGGTGTCACCCCCATGGGGTCGGAGCCATCCCTGGACTCGCCCTCCTCCCTGGGGCTCTGGGGTCTCCCCCCTGGAAAGCTCCCATGGAGAAAACCCTTCCATAACACATCCTGAGTACTCTGCACCCTTCCAGGAGCTGCACTAGCACCTCTCTTTTACTCCTTTTGCACTTTCTAAACTATAACAAAATCCCAGCTTGCAACAAATTAAGAAAGAAAAGTAATTTTTTTTTCTGTATTTTCTGACTGTGACTCAGCAAAGGCCAGATTCTTTTTCTATTTGTTTTGTGGACAGAATATTTAAATCACAAGATTGTGGGGCTGTTAATTTGTCTGCTTATGAAATGACAAATTCAACATTATGCTTACATTTAAAAGGGATTTCAGGGGCTGTGCTGCTCACCCTAATTATGGTATCCTGAGAGTAAATTTTTCCCATATACAATTTATCCGTAGACTTTTTCAATATATAAAAATATATATTTTTGTATAAAAATACTCAAAATATTATATATACGTAAAATATGTAAAAATATGTATAAATTGTTTCAAAAAGAAAAACATTCACATTACTAAAATTAATTACAGATCTCTTTTCCCTTCCTTTAAATTACAGTAAAAAAAATTGTAAGAATAGTTGACTTGGTTGAGAAATTGTCAAGTAAAGCTGGAAGGTTTGAAGCTTCAGGTGCCAGTTTGTGGATAAACTGCAACTTTTTAAAATACATATTTTCATGTTTCAGGCATGCACATGTTCAGGTTCAGTGTATTTAGTCAGTCCCGTGGTGACCTTTTTGTTCGGGTGTCATTAGGTTGAGACTTAGGATGAGATTTTGCTTCAAGGAGCAGTCCCTGGGATTTCCTTCCTTTATCTTAGAGATATAGATATAGATATAGATTAGATATAGATATTTAGATATAGATTAGATATAGATATTTAGATATAGATTAGATATAGATATTTAGATAGATATAGATAGATATAGATATAGATAGAGATAGAGATAGAGATAGAGATAGAGATAGAGATAGAGATAGAGATAGAGATGTAGATATATATTTATGGTTAAAGCATAACCATCCTTAATAGGAAAAGCAGCAAACTCAGCCAACAGGGAGACCAGGAGTTCCAGTATCAGCTCTTCATGGTCCCCTTGTTTCCAGTAAAAAATGGAAAATTCCATTAATTTCTCTAGGAAAGTGGGAACCCACCAGGTTATATAAACTAGAGACATGGACAGATGGGAGATTGGGCAGGAATTGTTCCCTGGCAGGGTGGGGAGGGCTGGGATGGAATTCCCAGAGCAACTGGGGCTGCCCCTGGATCCCTGGCAGTGCCCAAGGCCAGGCTGGACACTGGGGCTGGAGCACCTGGGACAGTGGCAGGTGTCCCTGTGTGGGACTGGATGGGCTTTGAGGTCCCTTCCAGCCCAACTCATGGGATTCTGTATTTATATTTTGCAGTCTTGAGCTGCTCTGTTCACTTGCTGAGGGGACTTGCCCTTTCCTAGGCAAATACAAAATGTCATTTTCACCTCTGATTTTTGCTGCAATTTGTGAAATTCCATGAATTTGGTACTAGAGGTTCAATTCATTAAGGGAAGAAAAGAGGTTGATAAATGTTTCTGATTTTCCCTTTCTCCACCCTGCAGCTTCATCAGACATGCAAATACATTTCTATTTAGGCTTTTAGAAAGTGTTAAATATGAAATAATCTGCTCGGAAACGTTCATACTTCACATATCTGGACATGGCAGATTCAAGTGCAGAGAGCTGACAAGCTTTCCTATTTCTGTCTGCCAACTGAAAATTCAAATTCCAGAGACTGGCATCTTCTTTTATTACCATTTCATGTGAGAGGAGTTTTGATAAGCAGAAAGTCACTGTTTTGTGAGACATCTAATGGATTTTTACAATACAATACTTTCCTACAATTTTCTGCAAACAGAAATCAATCCTCTCCAACCTTCAGAAATGGAAACAGCAAAAACCCAAAATAGCCCAGTTACTTGTATACCTCTAATTCTTTTTCCAGCCCAGTTGGCCCATTGCTTTCTATCAACTATATGTATTTAAAAACAAAACTAAACAAACAAAAAAAAATCAATACAAATGCATTCTGGACAGAAATATCTGCAAAATTCCTGACCCAGTTCTTGTTGAATTCAGACCAAAATTCCCATAATTTCCAGTGGAAGCCCGTGTGGTTTTAAGTGTATCTTAAATACTTTTATTGAAGTTCATAGAGTAAATTGTCTGACAGATGTGGGCCATTTAGGACAATTCAGGCCCTCTTAGGTGCAAATTTCCTTTTTGGCAGCGCTGAATCCAGATGTTGATGGGGTTTTGGTGGAGCCTTTCAGGGTGTCCACCACTGGTGTGACCTTGGAAGAGTCTAAGGATGGAGAGAGCAGTGTGTCTGTCCTGTCGTGGGGAAAGCA
>NC_089688.1:34454992-34457492 GCF_031753505.1 Anomalospiza imberbis
TCACCACCCTCACAGGGAAGGATTTCTTCCCATCTATCCCTACCCTCTGGCAGTGGGAGCCATTCCCTGTGTCCTAGCACTTCACCCCTTGTCCAAAGTCCCTCTTCAGCCTCTTCTCCTTCTCCTTCTCCTTCTCCTTCTCCTTCTCCTTCTCCTTCTCCTTCTCCTTCTCCTTCTCCTTCTCCTTCTCCTTCTCCTTCTCCTTCCCTTCCCTTTCCCTTTCCCTTCCCTTTTCCCTTTCCCTTTCCTTTTCCCTTTCCCTTTCCCTTTCCCTTTCCCTTTCCCTTTCCCTTTCCCTTTCCTTTTTCTTCCATTCCCTTTACAAGAGCATGGTGGAGCCCTGCAATGATGACCAATAATCTTGTAGGACCTATCTATGAGTTTTAGAGCCCATGTCTCACACTTCCTTCGTGGTGGTTCTGGATTCTGTGTCCTGAGGTGGGATTTGAGGTTCTTGTTAAGGTTTGTCACTTTATTTCTCCAAATTTGCCCAGTTTGTCCTCAATTTTGCTGCCCAGTTTTGCAGTCCCAGGTGTAGTTGATGATCCTGACCAAGACCTCAAACCAAAGGTCCTGATGAGCTGGAAATTTTGGTGTTAGTGAGCTTAATTTATAGGGCTGAGTTGAAAATTGTGCTTTACCAGGGTGTGTGAGCATTGAATCCTCTACCTACACCTTTGTTTTGGATTCACTGATGTTGGAATGACACTTGCAGCATATCCATAAATCTGGGGAGTTTTCTGCAGAACCTCCCTGCTTGTTCCAGTCTGTGACCAGAAGTCCTGCCTTTCCATCAGTGCAATCAGGAAATGGCCTTTATTGTGATTGATTTATTTATTTACTTATCAGCAAATCCTCTGATTTATTTAGGAACTGTGGGCAGGTTTGGGTGTCTCGTTAACAGGACAAGTCAGCCTGTGAGGCTGCTTTTCTGTTGAGTTCCAACAATGCAGATTGAGGTAAATTCCCTTTAATTTTTGTTATTTCCTCTGGAGAAGGAGAGAGGTGACCTTCCCAGGGCTGGCAAAAACAAGAACTCCAAGCAAAGGGGGGGAAAAGAGGGTAGAGGTGGGACCTGGAGGTGCATTCAGTGTACACCACCAGGGATTTCTGAATTTTGGGTCAGGTGCTGGCCATTGGTGACCTCCTGTCACACAGGGCCATGAGGGAGAGCAGTTCAAGCTCTGTCTGCAAGGTGCAGCTGATGAGGAGAATTTTGAAGCCGCCCAGGTGAAGTTCTTGGTGAATCCCAACTCCCTGACAAAGAGAAATAGAGGCAAGTCCCTCATTTATTTCTATCCTGAATGGGGAAATAGAAATTTAATTTTCTGGCCCAGTCACTTAGAAATTGCAGCTGAGCTGGCGCGTGGTGTCTCTGGAAGGCCCATTCTGTGTGTGTTCCAGAACAGGAGGAAGGGTTGTGTAGCAGTAAATAATGATAAAATATGGCCAGTTAAGCTGAGCTTGCAGTGATAAGGCAGTGGTTGAGTTTCTGTGGTCTGCAGGTCTCTTGTATTTATGTCTACAGAAGTTCCTGTGTGGATTTAAAATGTCCATAAAGTCAGTAAAAGGTTATTTTTACCTACTTTGCACAATTTCCTGCTCCCCAAATCGATGTATTTGAAACAAAGCAAGAAATATTTGGTCCTGGAATGAGATTTTGAATGGGAAATGTTAGCCTTGAAAAGATTTCTGTCCCTGGTCATTCAACCTGGAGTTAAGGCATTGTAGAAATACCAACAGGTCTTTCTTGGTGCCTCAGGTTTGAGTTGCAGATTTGGGATCTGTGTCTTGGTCTCTGCCTCCTCTCCTAAACCTCTCCATGTTCCCTGCAGTGCCCAGGTAAGAGTTAAGACATCCCCAGAACAAAATTGGGAGTGTTTTGCTGATTTTAAGCCATTTGTAATGATTTATGGAAGTCTTGTTGTCCCAGAGCCTGTTGGGAAGAACTTCTCCACGAGGTACTGCCAGGAAGCTAAAAATACATAAACCCCGAATTTTCTGCTAAAATAACAGTATTAAATAATTAGTGATTTTCACCATGGCACTCCCTACTTCTAAAGCAACGCTTTAGTGCTTAAAATACACTAAATTGTTGCTTTTTATTGGCCAGGTGTTGGCTCTGGCATCGATGGCACTGGGCAGGCTACCATTCACACCGGTTATTTTTGAGGTACCCTGAAAGGGGAGACTTGGAATATTTCTTTCAGTGGACAGATGCGAAAGTTCTGGAGGGAACAAGAAGGCTGAAGGGGTTCTGCCTCTTCTCAGAGGTGTGAATAAACCCCCTGAGGGCTCAGTCCTGTTTGCAAAGCATCTGAAATATGTACAGTGAGGAAATTTGGGAAGTGCAGAAGTGGGGATCCCCAACACAGCGGATCCAAACCCAAACCCATCATCTCCTGCCAGGTGATTGAGGTGCAGGAATTAAATATATGGAAGAAATTCTTCCCTGTGAGGGTGGGAGGAGCTGGGATGGAATTCCCAGAGCAGCTGTGGC
>NC_089688.1:34459992-34517492 GCF_031753505.1 Anomalospiza imberbis
CTCAACTATTTAACTTCTCAAGGTTGTTGAGGATTTTTTTCCTCCTCTTTTTATGTAACTGAAATATTAAAATAATTGACTTAGAAAAACACAACATATAAAATATACACAAAATATAAATGCTGCTGCTGGAGCTGGGGTTTTCCCCTGCTCTGCCCACCTGGGCCTTACCTGGGCATAGCACACCTCCCCCAGAGTGCACATTTCTGTGGGTGTGGGGTGAGATTCTGTCCCTGTGCCCTGAGAATGACACTGAGATTGTCAGAGCATTTATATTCCTGAGAGGGAATAAAAGCTGAGCCTGACTAAGCTTCCTGTGTGCCTCAAGTGAGCAGATCTGGCCTTAGCTCCTCCTGGAACCTGTTTACTTCAGGCTGCTCAGTGGCTGAAAGGTGGAAAATGGAAGCTGGAGGGGTTTTTGTGGTTTGGATGCTCACTGGGGTGGTCGTGTACGTGAAAAATTGGGAGGAGTTGTGTCTCCAGCAGCAGTGCTGGCATCAGGCAGCTTTGCCGTGGGAAAGATGCAGATGGAGAAATAGAATCACGGAAATGTTTAGGCTGGAAAAGTTCTCCAGGACCATCCAGTCCAGCCACCCCAGCACTGCCCAGGCCACCACCGTCCCTGTCCCCAGGTGCCACAGGGCTGTGAAATCCCCCCAGGGATGGGGACTCCAGCCCTGCCCTGGGCAGCTGTGCCAGGGCTGAGCAGCCCTTTGGGGGAGAAATTTTCCCCAGTCTCTGACCTAAACCTTCCCTGGTGCAACTTGAGGCTCTTTCCCTGTGTCCCGTCCCTCCAGGCCCTTGTCCCAAGTCCCTCTCCAGCTGTCTTGATGCCATTTCAGGCTCTGGAAGGGACTCAGGGGTCTCCCTGGAGCTGGAGACTCCCAGCCTGGCTCCAGAGGGGCTCCAGCCCTTGGAGCATCTCCATGGCCTCCTTTGGGCTGGCTCCAGCATCTCCACGTCCTTCTGCACGTGGGGTCTCAGGAGAGTGGAGCAGAGGGACAGAATGCCAAGGAGGAGGCTCCAGATCTCTGAGTACAGGTGTGGTGAGGGAAATTCAGTGCAGGAAAACGGGGTGTGTTCTCAGGAATCGGCATCAAACGGATGTTGGAGAAAAATAAATTGATTTTTTGCTTCTCCCCATCCCCTCTGCAGCACAAACCTTGGCTGCCACAGTTTGTTGGCTGGGAAGAGACTGATATTTCCTCTGTCTCTTCATCCAGAGCATTTGTTCTCATCCCCTGGAGCAGTTGCAGCTCAGGAAAATCAGGTGGCTCCTTGATGGAACCACCGCACTGCTGCTCAGAGCCTCACAAAGCACCTGCCAGGGGGTGCTGGGACATCCAGCAGGGAGAGCTTTGCAATTCCTCCATCCACAGCCTCCCAAATCCAAGCCCAGCCTGGCTAGGGGTGTCCTGGCTTTCCCAGTCTGGCGTGAACGTTCAGCTGAGATGGAGCTGCTGCTGCTGAAGGAGTCGTGGTTTGAATAAAGCCTTGTTTGGGTTTGGGTTTGGAAGTTTGGGTTTGGAAGTGAGAATCCTGGGGAGTTCCAAGGGCCACTGCTGACCATCCAACTCGTTTCCATCAGCCCTAAAATTCCACCTGCTCCTGCAAGTTGTAGTAAACTGCTCTTGAGGTATTGTGTAAAAAAAATGGGTCAGAATATCAGTTACTGCTCGAGTTAAACACCCCCTGACTTCCAGGGAGTTTAACTGCAGAAATACTGCTGGATGAGGTCCAGGGAGAGTTCCTTGCTTCTAAGGATAGAATTTGGCCCCACAACCCGCTCAGAAATCTGAAGGGAGCTGTGTGTAAAACTATGTTAAAGCATGGATCGGGAACAGCTCCCACTAATTGGGTTTTAATGTAGCTCACACTCAGTGTGAGCCAGCCTGAGCCTTCAAGGTGTTAAAAGGAAGCATTTTGGTCCATTTTTCACTGAAGTGGTGCAGAAAGACAGCAAGTTTCTACATTATAGTGGTATTTTTGTTTCATTATATCACATTTTGCAAACTTGCATACACAGGCAATACATAAAATCTTAATAAAAGTTCATGGGATCCCAGCCTGGTTTGGGCTGGAAGGGACCTCAAAGCCCATCCAGTGCCAACCCTGCCATGGGTTGACACCTTCCACTGTCCCAGGGTGCTCCAAACCCTGTCCTCCCTTGCTTTGGACATTTCCAGGCACGGGGCAGCCTCATAAAAAGAGCAAAACATTTGAATTAAACAATTATCTCTTCACATATCACTTTCTAGGTCAGTCTGTGGTAGGATGACAGGTTTAACATGGGTTTAATAATAAAGAAGCCTGAAAATTGCTAAAAATCTGCTGTCTTGCTTGGATTGATGGTTTATACTGTTTGTTGTCAGGAAAAGTTCTGCAGTGTGAGTGTGAACCTGTTCTTCCCAGGTCCAGGAGCCAGTTTGAGTTTTGTGGCTCAGGTGGGAGCTGCTGCTGCAGTGGGAACTGCTGTTTTCTAGACAGATTTGGGTATTTTTCAACTACTGTGCTTGAATTGGGTTTTTTTGTTTTGTTTTCTTCTTTTTTTTTTTTTTTTTTTTTGCTAATAGAAATAACAGTGAGAACCAATGAGTGAAAAAAACAAGAAGAAAATTTGCCTGTGTAGTACCCCAGGCAGGCTGTGAAAAAGCTGCCGAGGAGGAGCAAGTGTTTATAACTGTCTTTGCATTTGCAAAACTCTGGGGGGAAAACAAACAAACAAAAAGAAAAGCTGGGGAAAAAAAAACCACAAAAATATAAAAATAAACCAACACGACAAACAAAAACCAACATTCCCAGCAATCAGGGTTGAGGGGAAGGAAAAACCAGTCTGTCTTTAATTCCTCTTAATCAAAGAGAATATAAAGGGTGGAAAACCAGGCTGTGGGGTTTTTGAAGGGGAGATACAGAGGGGACAGGAAGGGACTGGCACTGGTCCCTCTGCTCTTCCCTCATCCCTCCTGAATCCTGAGGCACTGAGCCCCTCACCAACCCCAAAAATCCTTGTTAGAGACTAGATAAAACAAATATATATAGGTAAATAATATATAATAGATACTATTTAGTGGAAGGTGTCCCTGCCCATGGCAAGGGGGTGGAATAAAGTGATTTTTAAGGTCCCTTCCAACCCAGACCATTCCATAATTCCATTAGAAGTGTATGATTTTCCTTCTCTGGACCAATTCCCACCTTCAGTTACACTGTTAAAAGTTACGATACAGCTGGTGTTCAAGTAAAATTGATTTTCTCTCCATTATCCCCATGGATTTAACATGTTTGTGTGGAGAATTAAGGCCCAGTGGGCTGGTAGGAGGGACCTCTGAGCATTTAGGCATTAACAACAGGTTCAGGGTAATTTATCTGAAAATATTCTTCCCTGTGAGGGTGGGGAGGGGGTGGGATTGTGTCGAGTTTTATCTTCTTTTTTCTTCAGAGGGGTCCCAATCCTAATTGGTGTCCTCCTCACACAGGATCACCACTTATGTTGATTCTTCACTTCTTTTTCTTCTGCTAAAGTCGGGATTAAATGTGTGAGAGGGTAATTCTTGTTGGACTCAGATGTTTATTAGTTCTTGTCTCTGTTACAGTCTCACAAACCCTGAGTTCTGCAGCCCTTCACTCCAACAAACTAAAAATGGAGCCCCATCTCTCTTTCTCCAAGGCCTTTTAAGGATAAACTCTCCAACTAAGAAATGGCACCTAAATTATTTTTACTTTTAACCCAATAACCAACCACCTGTGATCCGCAATGTGGACTTTTTTATCCAAGTACACAAAACCACCCAAACCCATGGGGAAGGAGGTGGAGAAGAAGATGAAGAAGAAGGTGGAGAAGAAGGACCAGCCACTGCCCTAAAACCTCCATTTTGCTGTATATCTATTACTGTATTCTAAACCCTGAAACTCTGAGTTTCCCACCCTGTGACATCACACACTTCTATCCAAACTCCACCCCCACAATCCCAGTTCTGCCATTCCATTTTGGAAGCCTTCTCCATGGCCCCAGGTCAATGCAGTGTTCTCCTGGGGGTCAGTGCCTGGCAGCACAGAAAGTCTGAAACTCTCAGCAAACAGGGTTCCAACAGGATGGGATTCCCAGAGCAGCTGTGGCTGCCCCTGGATCCCTGGCAGTGCCCAAGGCCAGGCTGGGCACTGGGGCTGGGAGCACCTGGAGTGGTGGAAGGTGTCCCTGGTGGTCAGGGGCTCTCCTGGTACCTGGAGGAGGTTTTTGCTGACCCCACGTGCAGGTGGGGGCACAGGAAGGACAAAACCTCACGATGCTCCTGCTGATCAGCCTCCCCAGGACACGGAGTTCTCGTGGAGCCAGAGAATTCCTGTGTGTTCGTTTTTATGTGGGGATTTCACAGCACTTTAAATTGATATTTAACAGCATAAAACGTTGGCACACCGTGAAAACTGGGCAAAGTTCAGCCACCTCATCTGGGCAGGTTGTGCTCACAGGCACCCACACTTGCAGACAGTTCAATAACAGGTTTTGGCACTGCCTCTTCGAGCTGCTTAAACTAATCAATGCCTTTGCTCCCCGCAGGATGAAATTGAGTTTTCAGATACATTTCCAAATGATGTGCGTGATTGCTAAATATTTCGTTCTTTTGAACTCCACGAGTGTTTTATGTGGGAGCAGGGGCATGGATTTCTCCCATGAAAAATGCCCAGTGGCCCTGGCACATGGATAATCTGTGCCCCTGTGTGTGAGAGGAGGATAAGCTGCGTCCCTGTGCCAGCCTGTCCTCGGGAATTTGGGCATCACTTAGGGCTGTGCTGGTGCTGGGGGGCTCTGCAGCTGCCCCATCCTCCCCCAGCTGCTCCGTGTCCAGGTGCACTTTGCTCCATTTTCTCCCTGGTTCCAACAGCTTCCCAAAAGTTTCAGGTGCATCCCACCCCAGCCTGCCAAAACTGAGGGTAAATAAGGAATTTTCTGGACTGGGTGTTGGTCATTTAAAAGATGCCATGGGGCAGTGGCTCCCCAAGACTCCTGAGCAGGGGGGTTAAAGCTGATCCTGCCAGATTAAAAAGGTTAAGAAAATAAAAAGGACCAGTTTGATTTGAAATAAACCTTTCTGAAGGAATCGCAGTAAACAAAATCTGTTTGCCTAAGGAAACCCTCGTAGCAATCAGGCAGTAACACAACTGCTTGTGCTAATGAACCCAAAGCTGTTAATGTGGTTTCTTCAGTTAAATTGATTCATGAATTTTGAAGAGAACATTATCTAATGAATTTTCTTTGAATAGAAAGCAATTAAAAGGACAAATCAGTCTGATTAACCCCAAAGTCACCCTACTGCCACAAATGGTGTACAGTTTGAAATTATATCATAAAAAACTAGAGCAGATTTGCTATCTCTTTGCCCTCTACTAATCCATGTAAATTAATGAACAACAAAGTTAATTTCTTTGATGACCCTTTTCTCGTATCACCTGGATTATGCTGATGTTTAATTTGCTTAATGTTATAATAAAGACTAAACAGATTTTTTCAATGAAGTGATTATCATTCCCTTCAGTTAAGAAGTGATTTTTATTATTTAACACACACATAACGCCGTATGGGTTTCCTTTAAGAACAAAATCACATTTCTTTACCTTCCTATGGAAGGTAATCAATGTCTTTTTCGACAACCAAAGAAAGAAAACATTTTTAATCAGTTTGTTTCTTTGCCAGAGTGGGAGGTTGAGGCTCTCGGCTGGGGGAAGGAGTCTCTTCTCCTTTTTATTCCCCCTTTTCAATCACCTGCTCACTCATCTCTGTAAGTTATCCAACAGTGAGCTCTTCAGAGCTTTTCCAAGTGCCTTGGAGGAGCAAGAGGTGTTCAACCCAACTCAAATCCAAACAGGACTATCCCTTTTCCTTCCTTGAAACAATCCTGGGCCAGGTAGCACCCTGAGATGCCAAAGAAAGCCTCTCCTAATGCATTTGCTTATTCATTATTTCAGCAATTGGAACACTTAAAGCAATTTGCTGTCGAATTAAAATTAAAATAATGGCCGATACATTATATTTTTTTCCCCTGTATCATTAAGGATGGGCAGGACATTCAAGGTCACAGCTAGTCCTTACACTTGGCAGTGTGTGCAGTGTGAGCAGTAGCTCGGGGGTCCCCACTATAAAATGCAGTCAGGTGGGATAATTCGGAGTTTGCTGGCTCTAGGGCGTCTCTGCCACGTCCCAGCTGAAGTTGGAAATTAGCTGGAGATGCCGGGCCTTTGTCAGATAGGTACAGCCACTTATTCCTTCCCTTTTAATTTGACTCTATGCTAATTTATACTCCGCCAATTTAATGGGGAAAGCCGCATTGTACGAGCTAACAGGATAATTGTACTCGAAGCAAATTAAAAGTATAGGAAAATCAAAGCCTTAAATCCTTTTTTTATAGTGATCAGTTATTCCAAGCGCTCTCTCCAACAATCATGTATTTAAATGTAGTCATACAGGGCACAAGAACAGGACAGTGCACGGGGCTGTTCCAGTTTAAATTACAAAAGTGCCACTGAGCCTTGCTTTGCTTTGGGTTTTTTGACTGTTCCATTCTGATTTCTCCAGTCAAGCAGTGCTCTGTCCCTCTGCCTTGCAGATTCCTTCACCGGGCAGGTGCTGTGGACCCTGCTGAAGGATGTCAAGTTTGGGGAGGCTGTTTCCTACAAGCAGCTGGCAGATCTTGCTGGCAACAGCCGGGCAGCCCGAGCCGTTGGAGGAGCCATGAGGAGCAACCCGGTGAGTCCACGGCCCCTTCCAGCCCAGAGCTGTTGGGAGATGCTGGATTTAGAGAGCTCTGCAGGCTAAATGCCATTAGGTTAAATTTATCTGCCCTGAAAACTGGTCTGCCATGAGGAATAAGGTCAGTAAGTGTTTTTAATCAGCAATAACGCGCAGCCAGGTTTAGTGTGATTTATGCCCTACTGTTTATGGGGTTGGGTTGGGAGGAGAAACACTTCTGTTACTCACCAGTCTCAGCACAGTTTGTTGTTCTCAAACTTCCTTACATATTTTTGGTTGGGGAAGTCTTTTATCTTCCACATGGACTTAAGTTGGCAGATTATGAGTGCTTTTGGTTGCGTTAAAAACATCCAAAAGCCATCCACTCTGGCATAAATACAATTCTGAAAACAAGGCCAGGAGCACCCTGGGATAGTGGAAGGTGTCCCTGCCCATGGCAGGGAGTGGAGTCTGATGAGTTTAAGGTCCCTTCCTACCCAAGCCAGTCTGGAATTCTGGAGGTGAGTTGCCTGAATTGGAGCCAGATGAGGGGGGCAGCACTCTAGGATAGGTCTGTGGATTTGGGGAAAAAATCTGAGTGATCTGTGTCTGTTTTCCCTTTTCTTTGTCTGGGTTTAGCTGTTCGGGTGTGTTTGTGCACCGGAGTCACCTGGGCTGGTGTGTGAAGCTGGTGTGGTGTCCAGTGGGTGCTGTATGGGTTGGGATCAGCCCCATCCTGCAGGGTTTGGGGGCTCAGCTGGGTGTACCTGCACTGTTTGAGGAGCAGTTCCATCCCTAAACCCACAGAGCCAAAGCACCCCAGAACAATTCGGGTTGGAAGGGACCTTAAAGCCCATCTCATTCCACAATTCCCCAGGGGTAGCACCCAGCCAGGGAGACCCTCACGGTTGGATGTGGGGTTAAGCTTTGAGCCCACCCTGCTATTTGCAGCACCCATCAGATGTCCCTGTGAAGCAGTTCCTATAAGCAGTGTTTTGTCAATACCCCGCATTGTACTTGACAATACAAACTATTTTAATATGATGGAATGCTTTCCAATATAATCTGGTGTACATTAAGATAAGGCAATCCAATGCAAACCTACAGGAAACAGTTCTCAAAGAATAACAATCCAGTGTTGTGCAAAAGGAGATGTAATTGCTATCGCCTAGAAATGTACCCAGCTTTGCCCTCAGGCTGCAGTGGAGCAGCAGCATCCAAAGTAGCAGTAACAGCAGGTTGTGGTGTGAAAATTCCTGCTTTTTCCCCGGTGAGGAAGGATGAAAATAGTTCTGAAAATATACAGCAAAGCTCCTGCAATTTTTTTAAATGGGGTCCTAGTTATTATTGCCATTTCCCAGCCCATACCGTGGCTGCAGTGGTTTCTGTCCCCAGCAGAAAATTTTTAAGCTATGGTTATAGATAATAATGTATAGCTGTAGGGAAAAAGAGCTGTATTAATATAATACCACCTCAATATTTCATCATAGAAAGCTGATGATTAAAAAAAAAAAAATCAGTGCTGTAATGAGAGTCCTGCCCATCGCAAACCACAATTTTGCCACTGCTCATCTCCTGGAGGTAATCTGAAATTCCATCTATATTCCACATGCAAAAACACACACACACACACACACATCATCCTTTTGCACCTGAGTGTGAGCAACTGTTCCCCCAGAAATGTCTCCGTGGTCCTTCGCCTGTGAGCCATCGTGTGCAGGCTGGCTGTGTGCAATGCACATGGATTTTATGCATGAGGTGAAAGATAAAATGTGGCGCTGCAAAAAAAAAACCCTCACCTTTGTTATTTCTGTGTGTAAAGCTGTCAACTCTTGCGAAAACAGATTTTTCTGACCCAATTTGCAACTCCACATTGCAGCCTTGTAGAAATCTGATTAAAGAAAATGCTGAGAGGACCAGTGTGAAAAGACATGGGAGGTCAGAGATTGCTCAACAACCACCCAGGGTCTAAACCCTCAGTCCAAACCCCAAAGCCATCCCTGGAAGTGCTCAAGGCTCAGATGGGGCTAGGAGCAACCTGGTGTGGTGGAGGATGGATTTGTGATAAACCTCATTTAGTGAGGATGGTAGTGCAAGGAAAGACTTTGAAATAACCCTGAGCTGGGCATCACATTGTCCCTCAAACACTTGGATAAAATCACAAACTCATCTTTCTCCACCAGATACCAGCAAGTTTCTCCCTCCCATGAGTCAAGGCTTGGTCTTCAATAGAGTGCATTCCACAGGTTTTCCCTTGCAGCTGGGATGTTTCACATAATTCCTGGGCTGACCTTCAGCTTCATGAGAAGGTGCAAGAGGTGCCAGCAGCAGCTGCCTCAGTCCATGCCCCCGACAGGGTAGGGATGGCTCACCTTTCACAGGAGAGACTTCCCAGAGTTTGCTGTGGTTCACACTGATTGCAAGGTCTGTGGTCCTCAAAGGGAACCCATAAAGTTCAATTAAAAATCTCATTAGACTGGTAGAGGAGGATCAAAAAGAAATCACAGAAACTCATGGGAGATGGAGAATGTTGGGCTGATTAGTCCAAGGCCATCCTAAATGAGTGTTCTGTGCCTTAAATAAGACATCTTCACGGGTCTGATCACAGCACTCAGAGCTGCCTGCACTGGGTTTGTGCCCTCCCCAGCTGTGCTGGTCCTTGGGCTCACCCCAGCCAGGAACACAGCCTGATCCTGGTACCAGTCTGTCCTAAATCGAGGATACTGCACCAATCCATCCTGAATCACAGACTGAGCACTGAGCTAAATCACGGATATTCAACCAAAATGTTTTGAACACTGGGGGAGCAGTCGTGTGCTCGTGAGAAAATTGTGATGGGTGGATCTGAAACACCGTGGACACATCAAGGTACCTGTGTGTTCATCCACTGAATCAGGGAATGTCCTGAGCTGGAAGGGACCCAGGGATCATCCATTCCAGCCCTGGGCCCTGCACAGACCCCCCAGAATCCCCCCTGGGCATCCCTGGCAGCACTGTCCAAAGGCTCCTGGAGCTCTGGCAGCCTCGGGGCCGTGCCCGTTCCCTGGGGAGCCTGGGCAGTGCCAGCACCTCTGGGGATGAACCTTTCCCTACTATTTTCATTCCCAATACCTTTGCTTCCTTTGGTGGCCAGTGATAACCTGAGACCCACGCTGGGTCACATCACAGGATTTGTTTCTGCTGGGGAAGAGATGGAGAAAAAGCAGGGGGTGGAAGTGGATGCTCTGTAGGATCCCTGCCAGCCCAAGCCGGTCTGGGATTCTGTGACATGGGCAAGGCACAGGACTGCTTTTTGCTGAGTGTGTCTCAGTGTGATCCCTCAGCTGTTTACATTATGGCCTGGCTGAGCCAGGCAGATCCAGCAGCTCTCCAGCCACGCCATGGGACAATTCCCTCACCTCAAACTGGACACTGGGAACAACCAGAGCGCCAGGATTTCCTAAAAGCACTTCAGGGTGATCCATCCTCTGGGCAGGGAGGTTTCCCCCACCTTTTTTCCCTAAACAAACGCCTTCTGGAGGAGTTGGTTTATTCACAGATCGCCAGAAGCGTTAATGACCGGCCCAGCCTTGTTCTGCCACTCACCCAGATGGCTGTTGATAAAGATTTAGCATCATGTTCCGAGTGTCAGGGCTGTCAGCAGTGCTGAACCATTTGACCAGAAGAAAAAACGCACAGGGAGCTATTGATTACAGCTTCTCAGTGTCACTTGTTCACCAGGATTTAGGTATTGATGAGGCTGCGAGTGAAAACAAGCTCTTTCCCTTGTGGGCCTCTACCCAGAAGAACAAAAGCAAAGTTGGAGAAAATATTCAGCTGGTGCCCGAATCAGAGGGACTCCGGCATCGATCCGAGGGCTCCTTCATATTATTTTTTTGTTGGAGACAAATCTCTGGGTTTGGAAGTTTTATAGCATTTGAGGTAGGGGCTGTGTGTGTGATGGATTCGTGGAGGAGAGGAATTAGATTTCACAGCATGAAGATTTCGGCAGTGCTATAATATTATGAGCTGCTTGGTTATTGATAAAAATTACATTAAATGTAGCTGAGGCATTAAAGCTCCAGACTAGGGTAGTTCTCCCTCTAAAATGTCCTTAGGGCCCTAATAAATTTTAGCAGGTTTAATTATTTTAGTAGGCTGAACGTTGTCACCACAATTAAGCCAAACTGAAGCAATATTCAATATTTTTAAATTACAGCTGGTATGGTCTTTGTACCACTTCTACACCCAGAGCTGTGGAGGGTGACGGATGGGTGCTTGTGTTGGGACAATCTCAACGTGGAATTCTTTGTTTTGGCCGTGGAAAAAGTGGCATTAATTTCATACCTCCTCTGTTTGCTTGGTGGCGACAGCTCAGCCCCATTTCCCTGTGCTGTGAACAGGTCCTGCACCCACCCAGGGATCATCCAAGACCCCACATCTGAAAATAAAGTCCTTTTTTTTTCTTTTTCTCCACCAAGATTTATAGCCTTGCCACCAAAATCTGCTGCTTTACTGTGTGTATTTTTAAAGAATTGCAAATGAACCTCAGAGATGTTTTACAGTGTATTATTATGGCTTTGTCACTCAAGCCAAGCCTCCTGCAGTAACTCCAGGGAGTGTAAAGGCAGAGAAACCCCAAACCAGAAAAACACTTGCAAAAAAAAAAACCAAATTCCTTTGAAGAAATCATAAACCTACTGTGGGATGGCCTGGCATGGAGCAAAGCTTTTATTGGTACTCACTGCAGTTGTCACAGATGGATTAATCACTTGTGGCATTGCCACCTCCAAAGAAAGCAGATACTGGAAGCATTTTTTTTTATTTAAGCCCTGATCAACAATAAGCACCTGTGTGTATTCTCATTTAATGTGGGCTGAGATTAAGATTTTAAATTTCAGGCATTGAAATTAGCCAAGTAAACTGAAAGAACACCCCCAAAAAAACCCTTCTCAATTTATGGTCTGGCCAGTAGCTGTTCAGCTACTTTGGGGTTTGTGTATCCCAGGCTCAAATATACCACAGTGCTTGAACTGTGTGATTAAATGGGATTAAAGTAAGTGAGGGTAAAGTGTGCAATTTGTCTGTGTGTCTACACAGAAATAAATTGCAATTTTTGACTTGAGATATCCAGGTTTGTGAGAACTGCCCTTTTGGGTGAGTGATTGTTGTCCCAGCTCCGCCACTGCAGTGCCATTACTATGCAGTTACCAAAACACACCCGTGATTAGAGATGATGTATTGCAGTTTTTATGGTGTGTACTTCAGCTATGATAATCACCTGTAATAAAAAAATTTAAAAAAAAAAAAAAAAACACGTTTATGCTCTCCTCTGCATTATCAGTCCATTATGTAACTCCTGGCATTGATTTTGCAGAATCTGTGTCGTGTGGTTATAAATGATAGGGAGCAGAAGGCAGAGAGGGGAAAAAAGAAGAGTTCTTAAAGTTGGTTAGGTTGGAAACAAACTTCTCCTGTTGGAGGTTTTAAAAATTCACAACCCATTTTGGATTGACTTGCTGCTAAATAATAAATAGTGCCTTGGTCTTCCAGAGGATTTCTCCAGGGTGCACATGGAGGTGCTACAGCAGGAAGAGGATCTGCTGGGGAGCTCAGGCGCTGGGATCCCTTCTCAATAATCTGTTTTTTCCCATAAATCTTCTAGTCCAGGGAGGATCATGGGGTCCCAGAATAGGTTGAGTGGGAAGGGACCTTAAAATCCCATCCCATTCCACCCCTGCCATGGCAGGGACACCTCCCCTGTCCCAGGTGCTCCAAGCCCCAGTGTCCAGCCTGGCCTTGGGCACTGCCAGGGATCCAGGGGCAGCCCCAGCTGCTCTGGGCACCTGTGCCAGGGCTGCCCACCCTGCCAGGGAACAATTCCTGCCCAGTGGCCAATGTAAATAGTTCTTCCTGTGCATTTTGGGTCTGTGAGGCTTCGCTCCCCACCCCGGGCACGGAGGGCTCAGCTGGCGCAGGGCAGCAGGACCTGGTGCTGCAGGGAAGATTTTATATATGGGATTTAATATCTCAGGTTGGCTCCTCTAAAGACTTTACATCATTTTTATGTATTA
The DNA here is from genome assembly GCF_031753505.1 of Anomalospiza imberbis. Classification (NCBI taxonomy): domain Eukaryota; kingdom Metazoa; phylum Chordata; class Aves; order Passeriformes; family Viduidae; genus Anomalospiza; species Anomalospiza imberbis. The sequence goes on from NC_089688.1 coordinate 34,472,764, forward strand.
AAATTCCCGTCCATGCCTATTTTTTCCTGAGAACCGGGGTGGTCTCCGGGGATGGTGATGGGCTCTGTTTGTGCTCTGCCAGGAGCGTGGCCCTGGCGTGGCTGCCCCGTGTCCCTGCGAGCCCAGTGCCACACAGCTGCTGGCTTTTAGAGCGCTGCATTTCCAGACCCATGGAATCACAGCATCCTTCAGGCTGGAAAGGACCAAACCCATGGAGCCCAGCCTGTGGCACATCCCCACCAGGGCACCGAGGGCCACATCCCGTTGTTCCCGGCTCCCCGTGGCCTCACCCTTTGCTCCTCCCGGCTTTCGGGGTGTTTTGCAGATCCCCATCCTCATCCCGTGCCACAGGGTGATCCGCAGCAGCGGGGACACCGGGAGCTACGGCGGGGGCCAGCTGATGAAGGAGTGGCTGCTGGCCCACGAGAAGCTGCAGAAGGAGAAGCTGGCGCGTCCGGGCGGCCGCTGACCAGCCGCGGCGCACAGCCACGGCTCCTCGGCTTGCAACGAGCTCTCAGAGCGCCCAGCAGAATTCAGGGAAATGGTAAATATTTGAGTGACATATAAATATAATGCAGCATCCAAAGTGAAATGTGTGGTGGCACCACTATATTAAAAAAGCGGGATGCGTCCTGGGGGAGGCAGCTCGGCTGCCCTTTCTTGTTTTTACATTTTACAGCAGAATGACTACAGCGATCCAGGCCTGTTGTGCATGGATTTTGTTCCCATCTCCAGCCCCGTTTTGTTCTATTTTTAATGTCCATTAAAGCAGGGATAAGGGAGTGGGAGGGACGTGGCAAATGTGAGGTGGAAGCTTCCCCCTGAGGAGGCGTCTGGCTCGCGGCGAGTGGCCCAGCCTGGCACGCTGGGCCCTGCTGCCCAGCTCCCCCTCCTCATTTTGGGGCAGAAAATGGTGTTTTACCTGGACAGGAGTTGAGGGAGCACAGTGAGATCTGTACAAAAGCAGGCAGCTGTTGAATTCCTTACTCCTGCCTTTTCTTTTTGGATGGGGAGATGGGAATTTTTTTTTTTTTTTTTTTTTTTTTTGCGTAGAGTGGGGGAAGAAATGTTGCCGACAAATTGTTTATTTTGGATAAGCAGTCTGATTAGCCAAATTTGGCAAAATACTGAAAAGATCATCATAGTTTCTTCTTTATCAGCAGCACATTCCTTTATCATTTGAGTTTTCCTTCAGATTTCCATGTTTCTCTGTTATCCAAAGCTTTATTTCCCATAACCTCTCCATTGGAAGGATTCAAGAAACATTAAAGTTAAATTTTGAGGTGGTTTTAGCAGGGTTCTCTGCAAGTACGAACCACCAGAAGCTGAAATTTCCAGTATGGGAATCGTAAATTGTAACGTGGAAATACTGATTTTTTTAATATGTTTTATCATATTTTCACGGATGTCTCTTTAGAAAGGCCATTGCTGCCCCCCAAAAATTATTGTGTGGCAATGCGTTAGTTAATCCAGGATTATTGATACCTCGGAATTACTTCAATAAAAAAACTGCTTTGCATGTGCAAGTGTCCTTGGGTCTGTTTATAAATAAAACACAGGGTGTGATATATGGGGAAAATAAACTATACCCCACTGTACAATATAAAGCTGTATTTTTATCAAGGGTTTCTCATGGCGGTATAAAGCACAGAAGCAAAGCTCAAGTGGTTTGTATGTGTCACCAGAACCCCGAGATAAAAATACGGCCTTATAATATGTACAGTTTGGGTGTATTTTATTATTTTTTTATATCTCTAATACATGCTGCCACCAAAAGCAGGCGGCAGCAAATGTCAACTTTAACCTTTCCCACATCTGCATCCCTCAATGGGGTTTTTTTTCAGGTTTTGGGGCTTTTTCAAGGATGTCACTTTGTTTTTGTGGGGATGGGGAGTGCTGGGATTGGGGCAGGTAATGCCTTTCCCAAGAAAACATGCAACTTTGGGAGTGAAATCCTGTTCTGAGTGGGCAGGGACAGGCAGGGATAGAGAGGGACAGGCAGGGATGGACGAGGGGATAGGCAGGGACAGGCACGGGGGACAGGGACAGATGGGGATGGACAGACAGGGACAGGCAGGGATGGACGGGGGACAGGCAGGGATGGACGGGGGACAGGGAGGGATGGACAGGGGACAGGCAGGGATGGACGGGGGACAGGGAGGGATGGACAGGGGACAGGCAGGGATGGACGGGGGACAGGCAGGGATGGACGGGGGACAGGCAGGGATGGACGGGGGACAGGGAGGGATGGACGGGGGACAGGGAGGGATGGACGGGGGACAGGGAGGGATGGACGGGGGACAGGGAGGGATGGACGGGGGACAGGCAGGGATGGACGGGGGACAGGCAGGGATGGACGGGGGACAGGCAGGGATGGACGGGGGACAGGGAGGGATGGACGGGGGACAGGCAGGGATGGACGGGGGACAGGGAGGGATGGACAGACAGGGACAGGCAGGGATGGACAGGGGGACAGGCAGGGATGGACAGGGGGACAGGGAGGGATGGACAGGGGACAGGCAGGGATGGACGGGGGACAGGCAGGGATGGACGGGGGACAGGGAGGGATGGACGGGGGACAGGCAGGGATGGACGGGGGACAGGGAGGGATGGACAGGGGACAGGCAGGGATGGACAGGGGACAGGCAGGGATGGACAGGGGACAGGGAGGGATGGACAGGGGACAGGGAGGGATGGACGGGGACAGGGAGGGATGGACAGGGGACAGGGAGGGATGGACGGGGGACAGGGAGGGATGGACGGGGGGACAGGCAGGGATGGACAGGGGGACAGGCATGGGGACAGGAAGGGATGGATAAGGTGGGGATGGGCTGGAACAGGCACGGGGGGACAGGACAGACAAGAAGGGATGGACAGGGAAAGGGACTTAGGGTCAGTCAGGGATGGAGAGGGACAGGTGGAGGTGGACAGGGACAGAGACACAGTCAGGAACAGGGCTAAGGACAGGGACAGGGACAGGGAGGGCTGGACGGGGGGACAAGGACAGGGACAGCCAGGAACAGGGCTAAGGACAGGGACAGGGACCATCAGGAACAGGGCTAAGGACAGGGACAGCCAGGAACAGGGCTAAGGACAGGGACAGGGACCATCAGGAACAGGGCTAAGGACAGGGACAATCAGGAACAGGGCTAAGGACAGGGACAGGGACAGTCAGGGACACAGACAAGGACAGGGACAGGGACAGACAGGAACTGGGACAAGGACAGGGACAGGGACAGGGGCAATCAGGAACAGGGCTAAGGACAGGGACAGGGACAGTCAGGGACAAGGCTAAGGACAGGGACAGGGACAGACAGGAACAGGGACGAGGACAGGGACAGGGACAAGGAGGGGTGGACAGGGGGACAGGGACAGTCAGAAACAGAGACAGGGACAAGGAGAGGTGGACTGGGGGACAAGGACAGGGACAGGGACCATCAGGAACAGGGCTAAGGACAGGGACAGGGACAGTCAGGGACAGGGACAAGGACAGGGACAGGGAGAGGGGAACGGGGACAGGGACAGGGGGACAAGGACAGGGGCAGGGACAGGGACAGGGGGACAGGGACAGGGACAGGCACGGGGACAGGGACAGGGACAGGGACAGGCACGGGGACAGGGACAGGGACAGTCAGGGACAGGGACAGGGACGGGGGATAGGGACAGGGACAGGCATGGGGACAAGGACAGGGACAGTCAGGGACAGGGACAGGCACGGGGACAGGGACAGGGACAGTCAGGGACAGGGACAGGGACGGGGGATAGGGACAGGGACAGGCATGGGGACAAGGACAGGGACAGGGACAGGGACAGGGACAGGCATGGGGACAGGGACAGGGACAGTCAGGGACAGGGACAGGGACGGGGGATAGGGACAGGGACAGGCATGGGGACAAGGACAGGGACAGGGACAGGGACAGGGACAGTCAGGGACAGGGATAGGGACAGTCAGGGACAGGGACAGGGACAGGGACAGGGGGATAGGGACAGGGACAGGCACGGGGACAGGGACGGGGGCAGGGGGACAGTCAGGGACAGGGACAGGGGGACAGGGACAGGCACAGGCACAGGCACAGGGACACTCAGGGACAGGGACAGGCACAGGGACAGGGACACTCAGGGACAGGGACAGGGACAGGGACAGTGGCAGGCACAGGGACAGGGACAGGGACAGGCACGGGGACAGGGACAGGGGCAGGCACAGGGACAGGGACAGGCACAGGCACAGGGACAGGGACACTCAGGGACAGGCACAGGGACAGGGGCAGTCAGGGACAGGCACAGGGACAGGCACAGGGACAGGCACAGGGACAGGGACAGGGACAGTCAGGGACAGGGACAGGCACAGGGACAGGGACAGGCACAGGCACAGGGACAGGGACAGGGACACTCAGGGACAGAGACAGAGACAGGGACAGGGACACTCAGGGACAGGGACAGGGACAGAGACAGGGACAGGGACAGGGACAGGGACAGGGACAGGGACAGGGACAGGGACACTCAGGGGCAGGGACAGGCACAGGGACACTCAGGGACAGGGGCAGGGGCAGGGACAGGGACACTCAGGGACAGGCACAGGGACAGAGACAGGGACAGAGACAGGGACAGGGACAGGGACACTCAGGGACAGGGACAGGGACAGGGACACTAGGGGACAGGGACAGGGACAGGGACAGGGACACTCAGGGACAGGGGCAGGGACAGGGACAGGGACACTCAGGGACAGGGACAGGGACTGGGACAGGGACACTCAGGGACAGGGACAGGGACAGGGGCAGGGACAGGGACACTCAGGGACAGGGATAGGCACAGGGACACTCAGGCACAGGGACACAGGCACAGGGACGGGGACAGGGGCAATCAGGAACAGGGCTAAGGACAGGGACAGTCAGGGACAAGGCTAAGGACAGGCACAGGGACACAGGCACAGGGACAGGGGCAGGGACAGGCGCTGCAGTTCGGGCGCTGCCCGACAGAGGGCGCGCGGCGCAGGGCTGGGGCGCGGCGGGGCCGGGTCCCCCCGGTTTGGGGGTGCGGGGGGCAGCGGGGGGCACCGGGGGGGCTTTGGACACAAATCACCCCCAGCCTCCGAAAATACCGCTGGCATTAGTGATACAGGGTGTTCGCGTGTGTGCGTGCACATAAATATGCGTACATGTGTACATGTGTGCATACATACATGTATACATGCATCTAAATAAAAGACAAATTATGGAGATAGATAAATTCTATTTTTTACATAAACAAAGGAATAATAAAATGAAATGAAATAATGCAGCACCAAGGAGGTGCAGGGGTTGGGGGCTGGGTTGGGTTCGGGTCACTCACTGCCCCCACAGATGCCCGGGGTGCCCATGCCGCGGGTGGGGTTGAGGGCAGTGTCTGGAGCTGATGAAAACACCCCACGCCCTCTGATTGTGACAAACCAGCCCCTGCCCCCTGGCAGGCACCAGCGTTGTGCTTTTTTCCTGGGAACTGGCTTCCCCTGCCCCTTGCCCAGTGCCCCCATCCAGCCTGGCCGCGCTCTTAGCACGTCCTGGCCTGCAGCATCCCGGACCAGCACGCTGCTCCAGCCCTTCCCAGGGCCAGGGATCATCAAAGATTCAAAAATAATATTTGTTTTGGCAGAATTACATTGAGAATGAAATAGATGCCCTTGACCAGGGAAGAGGCTGAATTTTGCAGCAGGTTCTTAATTTTTTTTTTCCCTTAAAAACAAGCTCTGCAGCCAGTCCAAGGCAAGTGGGAATATTTTTGAAGGACTCTCTTGTATTTCCTGCATCGGATTTGCAGCAGAACTGCAGCCACACTGGTTGTACTGTTCGATGAAAAATGCAGATTCCACCCCATGTATCAATCCCAAATGGAAAAGGGCCCCAGGCCTCAGGATTGTTACAGATCACTTCCATGCACGCCGGGTTTGCGGCGTAATGAGCTCAGACTGGAGGCATCTCGAACAGAAAAACGATTCATTGGCGTGGTGGGGACCTTTTTCGATATGTGCCCAAATTTCCTGGCCTTTGGAATTAGAGGAATTAGTCATCTGATGGAGGCAAGAAAGATCTGGCCCTTCAAAGTTTCCATTTCATTTTTTTTAAGCAGTTCTCAATCTTTTTTTAAGTGATAATTGATATTTTCTTTATCAGTGGAATTGCTGTTGTTGGTGGGACACGTCACTTTCCAAATTATGTTAAGTTATATATGAGTGGTGATTTTAAGCTATTGTTTCTTTTAACATCTATTGTTACTATTCTTTTTATTATTATCATCATTGTTATTATGATCTTTAAGATCCCTTTCACCCCAAACCATTCTATGCCACTATGATTATTTCGTCTGGAAAAATCTCGGATTGCTACTTTTAATCATTTTTCCTCCTATTTTAAACTTATGTTATCTATAAATATTGTGTTGCACCCAGCTCCAAGAGACTTGGTATTAACATGGTTATTTATTGGGAAAGGTGGTGCTGCAAAGCTGCTTCCTTAAAGAAAATGCAAAAATGAGTAACCCTTTAGAAAATTCCTTAAAATTTCACAGTATCCCGAGGGGAATCCTGGAAGACTCAGGGACTATTCCAAGAATAATTTCCCAATAAGAGCCCTATGGGAATGCAAAAACCCTCCAAGAATTGTGTTTACAGGTGTAATTGTGTTCGTTTTTGTACCCTCGGAGGAGCGGAGCGGAGCTGTGCTTCCGAGGCTGGGTGTGAGGGGCAGTGCCCTGCGCTCCTCGCCAGGAAAACGATGGGAAACCTTCCTGGCAGCGCTCGCTGCCCGCTCCAGAGGAGATTTGGGCTGTGCTGATGCAGCTGGGCCAAGGCCCGGCTGCTGCTCGGTTTCAATAACGCGGGCAGGGTGTGAGAAAAAGCACACACACGCGGGGTCTGTGCCTGGCAGCAGCGGCGTTGCTCCCACTGCTCAGCTTTCTTCTTTAGTCTTCGTTTTTATATATTTTTTCTCTTTTTTTTCTTTTTTTTTTCTCGTATTTTTTCTATTTTTACTTTTCTTTTTTATTTTTTTCTCTTTCTCTCTTTTTTCTTTTCTTCTCTGTTTTCTTCCCTCTTTTTTTCTGTTTTTCCTTTTTTCTTTCCTTCTCTTTTATCTTTTTACTTGTTTTTCTTTTTGCTTTTCTTTTTCCTTTTCTCTTTTTTCTCTTTTCTCTCTTTACTTTTCCTTTTTTTTTTCCTCTTTTTTATTTTTCCCTTTACTTTTTTCTCATTTTACTTTTCTTCCCTTTTTTCCTATTTTTTCTTTTTTTCCCATTTTTTTTTCTTATTTTCTCTTTTTTCCTTCTTTCCCTTTTCTTCTCTTTTTCCCTATTTTTTCTCTTTTTTTCCCTCCTTTTTCTTTTTTCCTCTCTTCTTTGCTTTTTTCCCCCCAGAAGCCATGCCCTCACAAAACCTTTACTCCCTGCCTGTCCTCAAACCTTGCCTCTCCATGTGCTTGCTTTTTCCCCACCCCCATTTCTCTCACGCATCTTTTTTAGCCAGCCACGAATCCTCTCCCTTCCCCACTCTTCCAAACCCCTTTTCCTCTCCCAGTTATCCCTCCAGGGGGATCAAGGACGAGCATCCTTGACCCCATCACTGCAGGCTGGAGGCTGAGGGAGAGAATCCACGGCGTTTTGCTCCTTCCCCACGGGGGTGATGCAGAGATGGGGACCCAGGCTGCTCCCCAGCCTGCTCCGGACCAGCCCCGGGCCGTGTCAGGGGGTTTGGGGCCGGAGGAGGTGCCCAGCCCGGCCGGAGCCGGGGGTCTGCTCTCCATCACTCGCGGCCGGGATGCAGGAGCTGGACCACGAGGTGCAAATTGACGTGAGCGGGATGCTGGCAGCACCTCGGGCTGATGAAAGGACATTGTTAAGGGGCCCTTAACGTTTCTCATTAATGTCTGGAGTGGACGGGTGAGTTTTTGCGCTGAAAAAAGCCAGAAGACAAAAAAAAAAAAAAAAAAAAATCCACCTGGGCAGTAATTAAGTTCGATCCCGTGCGTGGAGTTATCAATTTTTAAAACCTCTTTAAGTGCCTTATTTAGTTATTTTAAACAGGGCTTTTTATTTGTTGCCTGGAGGAGATGGGAGCGTGGGGGACGCCGGGGCTCTTCTCCCTGATCCATCCGCACCCAGCTTGCGGGAGAGGGGATGCTGCTGCATGCCTGCGGGTGCTGCGAGGAGCCAGCGCAGCCCATCCAGAGCTGGGGCTGTTGTCTGAGGTGGAGCTGCTTTTCTTTTTGCCCGGGTTCTCGCTGCAGACTGCAGCAGGGCAGATGAAAGAGGAGCTCCTGCTCGCTGGGTTGGCGTGGGGGGAGCGGGGAGGAAGGTGAGGGTCGAGCCCGGTGTGGCGGCTCTGCCCAGCCCCAGGATGGGGCTCAACCCAACTCAGGCACCAGCCGAGGTCAGACTGGCTGGGAGAGGTTGTGTTTAATTAAAATAACCCTCGGCGTGACCCCGAGTGCAGAGCTGGGGGCGCTGATGAGGGAAACAGCTGCAGCCCTTTTATCTGAGGACGCGATGATGTAATTTTCATTTCCGATGGGCGCCGGGATGACCTAATTCCACACGGAATCTTGTCTCTCACTTCAAAGTAGGGCATTTCAGTCGATCTGGCGTTCGGCTCCTCCCAGCCCTCCTCAGATCCAAGGCTGGAGCACCACGGCAGGGAGTGGGAGCCCCAAGGGGGTTTGGATCCAGATTTCAGTTAAAGCTTTAAAACTCCTGGCGAGCAAAAGGAAAACCCATTGTATTTCCATTGGTGCAGCCTGGGATGTTTTGGAAAATTGTTTTTGTTGCTTGCTCAGAGCAGCTGGGGCTGCCCCTGGATCGCTGGCAGTGCCCAAGGCCAGGCTGGACACTGGGGCTGGAGCACCTGGGACAGTGGCAGGTGTCCCTGCCGTGGCAGGGTGGCACTGGGTGAGCTCTGACATCCCCCCCAACCCAAAGCATTCCATGATTCTCTGATTCTACAACTTTGTTCTCATGGCTGAGTCTTTCCAGGAGGTTCAGTGTTGATTATGACCCGTGATTTTTAGAAGCATAAGCCTTGAACACGGTCCTTATTTATGCTTTCACAAATCAAACACATTTTATGTGCTTTTGATACCAATCAAAATCGGTTTCAATCACCATGGTAAGTGCAGGTTGAATTTTGGGGGGGCAGTGGGCGTACAGCAGCTTTTCAGTAGTTAAATGACAAAATAACTGTTGGGAGGAAATTATTTCTTCATAGTGCCCAGAAGAAAAATCCCTTTATCCTGTCTGAACAAAATGCTCGTGAGCAAAAGTTCATCACAAAACCATTTTAATTTTTACTTAGAGAAAACTTTCCCATGAGGGACCCAGGTCATGACCTCACCCAAAGTGCAGGTGGCCTGGAGCTGTGCGGGCAGAGCCCTCAGGAGGTTCAGGGCTTTGTAGGAATTAATGGAACACTGCAGCGTGAGCTGCTGCACCAAAGCATCATTTACAGACGGAGCCAACACCACGTGATGACAAACTTGGTGTTCCCCAGCTGGAATGTGGATGATGCCTCAGTAATCAGCTGGGATGGCTGGAAAGCAGCTCCTGTGCCCGGCCCCGTGTCCCCTTTGGCTCCCGGTGCCCCCAGCCCCGCAGTGAGGAGGAGCAGGGGGAGGTGACCCCACGGGCCAGCGCTGTAATTCGCAGGGAGCCAGCAGAGCTCATGTCCCAGCCTCGCCCTGGGCAGCCAGGGACACCAGCACAGGCACCTGCTGCTGCCAAAGGGCCCGGCAGGGTCAGGGCTGAGCTGAGGACACACAGAAAATGCCTTTTATTTTATCCAGAACCTGCAGAAGTTTGGCCTTAACAGAGGGTGAGCCTTAACAGGCTGAGCCATTGTGACTTTCACTGTTTTTGAAAGGCTTTCTGAAATGGAGCCTTCTTCACATAAATAATTTTTTTAATATGTAATATAGAGTGTCTGAGTGTATAATAATGTATCACGTATAAATCAATTTGGAGGGAGAAGACCATGTGTGGTGGGGACCCCTCTTTGACCAAACATCGAACCAAGGCTGGATTTACAGCACTGGAAGGGTTGGTTTGGTTTGGGCTGGGCTTTTTCAAACCTTTATCCAAATATTGTCATCCTAAACATCCACTCAGTGGATCAGAAGGTTGGCCACCACTGGTGAACAGAGATCCAGCCTCTCCAGGAGCTCCATGCCTGCAGATTGGAGCAGCATCAGGAGCAGTGGGTTAGGAGAGAGGATCTCAATCTCTGCCTATCCAAATGTCCTATTTTTGTTAGGACACTGAATTCCTGATCTCAGGGCTTTTGTGCTCTTTACTTTCTGTGTAAAAAGTGAGGAGGATGAGCCCCAGATGTTCCCAGTGGCTGTGACAGATGGGTGGCAGAAGGGATAGGATTTCATCACAGAATAGTGGGGAAATAGAAAACTATTCTGATTTTTATCTGTGAAATAGATAGATAGATAGACAGACAGATGGATCTGTATCATCTACACAGATACGAGGTGAGTGCCCACTCTCATGTCCCAGGCTGAGAAAAACCCCATACTAAGAATTAACTCTGCAGAAAGTTCTATTCGAGTGGGGCCAAAATCATCCCGGAAAATAATAGCAAAAACGGAAATGAAACTGATTTATTGGCCATGGAAGTGTGCATTTTGCAGCCTTTAAACTGCATTTTGCAGCAGATTGTTGTGCAAATACAATGGAGTGCAGAAGAGGATGGGACTGGAGCAAGGTTTGGACCTCCGAGTGTCTTGGCTTGGAGATCACACCTGTCTGCACATGGGTATCAGGAGGCTGGAAACTCCAGCTCACCCCCACAGCTGTTTCCAGCCTGCTTGTCCTCTAAAACGAGCAGCCTAACCCAGCCTGAGTTGCTGAAGAAGGGGCTGCTTTGAGGAGGAGCAGGCTGTTAATTGAGCAGCTCCTCGTGCCCGGCTCGGCAATCAGTCTTCCCTTCCGTCGCTCCCGATGACCAGCAGACTGCCTCCAACCTTCTGGCTGTCAGGAAAATTGTGACAAGGCAAATGTCAGATCATGTGGAGCCTTCTGAATGTTTTTGACCCCTTCAATCTGTTTTCCAGCCTGGGCATGGCAAAGAAGCTGTGTTGGACTAATTGGTTGTCTCTCTTCTCCAGGCAGCGGATAAAGTCCAGGTACATAATCTGATTCTTTGGATGAGCAGCATCCTGTCTTGCACAGCTTTATGTCATGTCAACCACTGCGGGATTGCTCTGGAAAAGTCCTTTTTTGCCAAAGTTGGAGCAGAAGATGTAGAGATCCTACAGCCTGTCATCTGCTGGGGTTGAGCAGCGCCCAGCAGAGGCTGCAGCCTCTCTCTGACTGTTACCAAAAAATATCTGATTCATCTTCACTGAAACACAAAATATTGCAGCTGCCAGGAGGAAGTGATAGCCTGGAAATACTGCACTTCCATTTTTTTGTTGTTTTAACCAATACACTGTGCTTTCAGGTAGAATATTCTGTGTTTGAAATGACCTAAATAACCATCGAGCTTGATTTCACTAAACTGCCCTGCTCTCTTGCTCAGTAACTTTTATCCTGGACAGTGTTTTAAGGCTTTTGAATTGTTTCTTACCAGTGGCAGTAAAACAATATGAGAATATCAGGCTGAATTTGGTGACCTGGGGAGGAATGAAAATACAGAGCTAAGAGGGAGCAGTGTTGGGTAAAACTGGCTGGAAACTTCACAGCCAAATTGTCCCCAGGTATCAGAAAATGGTGTGTTGTAGTTAACAGAATTATAGAGTCATGGAATTGTTTGGGTTTGAAGGGACCCTGAAGCCCATCCAGTTCCAGCCCCTGGGTGGGGACACCTCCCACTGTCCCAGGTGCTCCCAGCCCCAGTGTCCAGCCTGGCCTTGGGCACTGCCAGGGATCCAGGGGCAGCCCCAGCTGCTCTGGGCACCTGTGCCAGGGCTGCCCACCCTGCCAGGGAACAATTCCTCATTCCCAATATCCCATCTGACCCTATAGTTCATGGTATCTAATCTAAACCTACTCTCAGTCCAAAGCCATTCCCCTTTGTCCTGGCACTCCAGGCTCTTGTAAATTGTCTCTCTCCATCTTTCTTGTAGCTCCCTTTAGGTCCTGGAAGCTGCAATTAGGTCACCCCAAAGCCTTTTAAGGAGGGGGGAATTATATCTGCATTTCCCTTTTACCTAAGAACGCCCACAAAACTCCTCCAGCCCTATTGCACAAGCACAGCAGAACTTTGCAGAGCACACAGCCCCAATTATCCCGACGCCGCGTTTTGGTTGAAGCATTAAAATTCAAGGCCTAAACACGCAGTTGGCAATTGGAGCTCAGAACATGCACGTTGCAAATGTGGATATATCTCGCAGAGTACACAGCCCATAAAATATGTAGTCTAAGATCACTCATTTATTTAAAGATGCTTTTTACCTCAGATGGAAAATGACACAAATCTAAATATTACAATGCCGAGTAATGTGTAACTGTCTGTGTGTTATAGCCTTAACACCACACTTTTGATGCAGAAGAGATATAGCAGCTGCACTTTAATTTCAAGCAAATTGATCCCAGATGTAAATGTTGTTTTGTTGCATGGAAGATAGTGCACAGGTAAAGCAAATATCATTGGTTTATAGTCCAACAGAGTGTTGCAACAGGATCCAGGCTCCCCTGCCCGGGCACACATAAAAGTCAGGAGGCTGCGGAGGAGACACTGCAAAGAGACAGCTTTGCTTTCTACCCTTTAAAATCCAGCCACCTGTGATCTAAGGAGATGTTTTGAAGCCAGGAAAGCATCGTGGTTTGTCAATTGTCCTGCAGGCAAAAATCTAAATTTGGCTTGTTTTCCATTTCTTTCACTGCGCGTTTTGTAGACGTGGTTTTCTCCCGACGTGTTTGTGTTTGGCATGAAAGAATAAGAAAAACCCCTGGATTTACTGACTCAGGAAACCACTCCTTTCAAAGGAAAAATAATAGTGGTAATTGGACTTCACTTTGCCTGCAGATACCCCAACGTCTGTGGCACCATGGGCAATGTATAAACAGCAAAATCATTTCTTTATTGTCTCCTGCCTATGGAGGATGGCAAAGCCTAAATGTCTTGCTGTCACAGCTCTGCTTTTGAACAACAAACCTTCTTATTTTTTCTAAAATAGAACATCCTGCTCATCCAAGGAGGAGAAACCCACAAAAGAACTCACCCTATTGCTGCTGCTCTCCAGTATCAGTGCTCAGCCAAGAAGAGCTGCCATCCAAGAGATTTCTCAGCTCAATTATTTCTCCTTTTTTAAAAATTGCAGGTGTAGGACTAAGTCACCTGTGTGGGATCTGCCTGAGCATCCCTTCCCAGCGCAGGCTGGGTGCTGGTTGCCCTGCAGGATGGCTGGAAAAGGGGTGCCAGTGACGCCCTTGGGCTCCCACCTCCCGTGTTCCGTTCTGTGAGCTGGATTTCTCAGAGACAGCGTTCCCTGCTCTTATTTTCTATTTGGTTTAGGTCAGCTCTGCATTTGGAGAGACAACTTACAGGGCATGGGGGGCCAGGATGAGGGGGAATGGCTTCCTAGTGCCAGAGGGCAGGGTTAGGTGGGATATTGGGAAGGAATTCCCAATTCTGTGTGATTCTGTGAATTGTTCCCTGGGTGGGTGGGCAGGGGCTGGCACAGGGTGCCCAGAGCAGCTGTGGCTGCCCCTTGATCCAGGATTTTATGATTGTTTGCATTCCTGCTGTTTTTACAAAGGCTGAAATTTAGTAAAATTGTGGGAATACTGTGTTTTTATTCTTATAAATCCTTCTAAACTGATGTTAAGTGATTGAAGTTAAACTTTTGTGCATTCCTGCTGGCCAGCCATGCTGATTTAACTCCATTTCCTCCTGAGTCACTGGAGACAGAGCAATGCCCAAGGTGTGCAGTGGATGTGTGGCCTTTCAAACACCACAACATCTGGATAAATGTGTATATAACATACACAGGGGTGGTGCTGAAGTACAGGTACTTCTGCACAGTGTTTTTTTCCCCTTACAGTGCCAGGAATTGACTGAACCTGTCACTGAGGTGTATAAGATGTGTACAACCTCATTGTAGCAACTCCTGCAAGTATTTAGCAGTAAGACATATTGACCATATTCAGAAGTCCTTACTCAGACAAAACCCAGAGGTCAGTGTGAGTCTCAATTAATCAATTTATTCAGGAACAGCTCACTCTTTCGGAGAGGTTTTGAAGCACATACCTTTGCCAGAATAAAAAAATCAGGATTAAAGTCTGGCCAGGACAGGGGAAGACACAGGGAGTGTTCACCCACACAAGCTGTTCTTCGCTGGGATTGCAGGTGTTGCAGAGGAGGAAATGTGGATTTTTTGGTGGCGGTGGGTGGCAGAAGGAGGCTGGGATGTGAGGGGAGGTGGCAGTGAGCACTCAGCCTGACAGAGCTGCTGTATAATAGCAGGGCACTCACCTCAAATCACAGGTTGTGAAAACTGACATTTCCATTCAAATTACTCCAATAGCCAACTGCTCCCCGGTGCAAGTCCTTCTGTAAGTGACACGGTGACAGTGATCCAGGAATTTAACTTGCTGTTGTCTCGTTCCAAGTGGAATTATGAAGTTTGTGACATGCATTAGGAGGATGGCTCCTGGTCGCAGCCGGTGCTTTGTGTGTCGGTGCCATTAATCACAGGGCGAGGCAGAGCCCGGGCAGTGGTGTCAGCTCAGGGTGGCTGTCCCTGCTGGGAGCTGCCTCTCCCTGCCCCTCATCTCCTCCTTTCCCGACGTCTGAGCCAGCAGCTCCCGCTCCACTGAAGTTTTCCTGGCACCTCCTGCTTCCTTGTGGGTTTTTTTAAGTCTCTCTCTTTAATTATGATGGGCAGATCATCTGTTCTTGACACATGAGTAGCTGATGGCCACATTGCTGTGCTCTCTCCTCTCCTCAGGGATGCCTCTTGGATTCTTTCTCTCTTTTCCTCAACTTGGCTTTCATTGCAGGCTGCCTTTTAAATTTCTGTCTAACCTTTTAAGCAGGAAGCCTTTTCTGTTGATGAAATAAGCCAGCAGATTTTGTGATTCGGCGTGTTTGCCACACACAGGCTGAAACTGCGGACAGGTTTAGCTCAACTTCACTTTTGTGTCATATCACCACAAAACCCCTTTTGTTCCTTGTGCTCTACCCAGCTATCACCTAACTGGTTTTGGCTCCGTCCTTTGGGGCTGGAGCCAAAGCAGTTGGCATTGGATTGTCTGTCTGTGCCTCAGATATTCCTAATCTTCCCCAAACCACTGCCACTGATGAACAGGGCAGCAGAATTTGAGGTGGATTCTTTGTACCCCGTGGTGGCACCGCTCAGGTGAGGATCCCAGGGCCCATCCAGCTGGTGTGGCCCCACAGGGCTGGCAGAGGTCAGGACAGGGTTGGGGTCAGGCTCTGGGCCCCCTTGTTCTGCCTCGCAGGACGTGGATGTTGCAGGCCTTGGGAATTCCAGCCAGCAATGGCAGAAGCCCCAGTCACAGATCTGAACATCCCCGAGCCCAAAAACAATCCACATCTGGATCTCAGCCTGGACGTCTTCCCTCAAAACTCATGTTTGGGACTTGAGAGTCAGCAAATACACGGAACAGTTATTAAGGAAAATGTAATTATAAACTGATGTTAATCTACACTTCTTCAATAAAAAATAGGCTTCATTATTTTTGTCACAGTCTGAAGAATAATTAATACCAAGTTTTCATAGGGAATCATCACCTCCTTGGACAGGGAGTGACTGTAACAATATTTTGCAGCAGAGCCTTGAGAAGAAGACAAACTCCAGTGCGTGCTGAGTGTCTGTGAGTCACAGCCCTCCCTGCCTAACCACAGAAAATAAACCAAATACATCAACTGTTGATCCCACACCGTGCGCCAAACGTGAGGGAAGGCATCCTGCTAAATTAAGATTATTCCATCATTTTCAAATTAAATTTTCATAGAAATATTGCGTCTCTAATGCCCTGCAAAATGATGTGTAACCAACGGACTGAGGGTCGGTTATTTGGGTATTTGGGATCCTGGAATGTCACACTACTCAAAGGTTATGCTTTGATCTTGCTTTGAAGCTCATCAAATCACAGAATGGTCTGGATTGAAAGGGACCTTTAAATATCACCCAGTGCCACCCCTGCCGTGGCAGGGACACCTTCCTCTGTCCCAGGGTGCTCCAAGACCCATTGTCCAGCCTGGCCTTGGACACTGCCAGGGATGGAACAGCCACAACTTCACCCTCATTTACAGAGCACTGCTGGGTTTATTTCAGTTTTGAAGACAAATCCATCTACTGAGACAAGGTTTGACCAAAAGAGTGGAATTTGCAGGCTGAGCCCCCCAGCTCCAGCTTCCCTGGACATACTCGAGCCCCTCAATGTCCTTCCTGTCCTGAGGGGCCCTGAGCTGGTCACAGGATTCGAGGTGGGCGCAACTCTGTGTGCCCAGGGAGTTCCTGAGTGTCTCAAGGCACTGCTTCAGAGCAGAAATGCTAAAAAGCATAAGAACCTCCCCAAAATCACTAAACAAGCAGATGCTCAAAGCTGCCAAAGAATGGAAAACTACTGGAGCACAGAAAAGAAAATTCAAATTTGAGGGTGCTGCAGCATTTGCAATTTCCATTATAGAGACCATTTCTGTTGCAAGCTTTGGATGAGGAATAAATTAAACCCAACCAGTTTAGTGAATATCCAGCTGCCTTCTGAAGTTTCAGAAAACACCATTTCCCTCATTGTGGGAGGAAACAAATCTCCCGTGGTCTGGCCAAAGGCGGAGCGAGAGCCCCGGGTTTGGGGCGAAGGAGATATTCCATAAAAATCGTGGCTTTCATGAAGATGAAGCACAGCAGAAGTAACACAAAAGTGCTTTGATACGCTGCTGAATGGAGGATTAACTGCACAATGCTGTGAATTCACTGTGTCTCCTGTTTGTTTGCTGTTTGTTCGTGGTGCCAGCAATAAAAATAATGTTTGGCTGCTAAAAGTGCTAAAAAAGGGCTTTTTGGTGCCCAGAATATGTTTGCCAGCAGGTGAGTGTGGTGGGGAGGGAGAAAGAGGAAAGCTCAGCTTCATTTATTTTTAAGGGTGGAAATTTAATGCTGGGAACCCAATTCATATTATATTTCTTATCAAAACTCATCTCTGTAACTGAGCTTGCACAAACTCCATTAAAAAAATGCACGCCAAAAAAAAAAAAAAAAAAAAAAAAAAAAAAAAAACCAAATAAATAAAACCCACCAAAAAAAATCCAAAAAACCAAACCAACAAAAAAATAAAAACAAAACCACCAAACACAGCTCGTGCAGCCTGGCAGGGTGGGTTATTTATAGCAGATCTCTGCCTTTTGTCAGCTTGGTGGGCTGTGGATGTCGCTCCCAAATAAACCCCGTTCTGTGCAGCAGAGGAGGAAGAGCCCTGTGGAGAGCATGGATGTGAGCTCATGTCCACGAGACAGAGAGGGCTGTGGCACAGAGCACTGCTGGGCAAAAGCCACCCCAATCTAATCATCAGCTCTGGTCGTCAGCGAGAGCTGTGGGAGAAGACGTTGTATAAAGCAGACACATCCAGGAAATAATGCCTTCCCAGTGCAGCCAGATGGAGTGGGGATATCCTGACAAAGCATTTATTTTAATAAATGTTCAATTAAAATTATTTCTGTAGTGCAAGCATGGTCCAGAAGTAGTATGGGAATTAATGAGATTGCTGGCAGAAATAAACATTAGGGGAGTTGTGTGCTAGTTCAAAATGACAGTTATAAAAAATAAATCTTAACGTTTCTGTAGGGTTGTGTTGTGCATGTGCAAACCAGGGAGTCTTGGTTCATGTTATGCTTTCAAATGACGGTTTTCTGGTTTCTACCCTGGTGTAATTCCATTTATGTGGGAATTTGTGGGTACATGGATCCTACACTGTGTGGCCAGGGCTCTTCACACAGGTAAAACTGTGTAGGGATTGAGCAGAACCTGAGCACCAGGAAATTTGTATTAGTTACAACCTCGTCTTCATCCTTTTATTTGTTTATTTATCAAAACATAATGTGTGCCTTAGGTTGAATTTTTGGAATTGTGTATTCAAAGCCTCTGTGTGCAGGGGGAACCCACCTGGAAATACCCAGAAATTGGAGGTGGCCATGGCAGGGATGGGTCTGACACTGATGAACAGGAGTCTGAAGATTCCAGAGCTGAGAAGGTTATGTTTAATTTTCATTTTAAAATTATTTAGAGTTTAATTTAAACATTCATTTATAACATTTATATTATACTGTACTGTATTGTATTCTATTATAATGTGTAATTATTATACAGTGTGACATATTATATATCAAAATATGCTGATATTGTATCATAACCAATCATAAAAATTAAAATTTAAAATTTAAAAAGAAACATTTTAATTTTGAAATAAGACACCTGATATTTCTCTGGAAAAATCCTGCAATACATAGTTTGGAATTTTTTTTTAGAGGTGCTTCATTTAGTCCAGCAATGAGACCTGAGTGGTTATTCTGGATTTTTCCCTTATTTTGGACTTTATTTGTGCCCCTGGCCCAGCTCCAGTGCCCTGGTGGTGGCAGCACCCGGGTGTCCCTTCCTGGCTGGGACAGCACACATGGATACGGACACACTGTGTTAAGAGAAAATTAGATTTAAGCTGTAGCAATCAATAAATCTTAAAACAGCGGAGTATTTCTAGAAAAAAAGGCTTTGGAGAAGCATCCCTGACCCAGAAAGAAAAATCTTTTTGCGGTGTCTAAAATTCCTGGAGGTGTTTTTTTCCTGCCACATCTGGCGCTTCGAAGCCTCAGTGGCTGCTTCAGATCTCCCCTCCCTGCGGTCACCCGGAGGGGTCAGGTGGCACAAAGGGACAGAACCCGGGGCTGCCCCTGCCCACCAGAATGTTCCCATGGAAAAGGGCTGTGGGCATCCTGGGCAGCCCCACCAGAGCTCCTGGCACCGCTGCCACTTCCAGGCCAGGCTGGACACTGGGGCTGGGAGCAGCCTGGGACAGAGGGAGGTGTCCCTGCCACGTCAGGAGTGGCACTGGGTGGGATTCAAGGTCTCTTCCAACCCAACCCATCCTGGGATCTGCCAAGGTGGTTCATGCCCAGCCCAGCAGCGTGTCCCTCAGGGCGTTTGCCAAATCCCAAAGCTCCCACAGCCACGGTGTCCAGTGGGCAGGTGGCAACCAGATCCCTGTTGGCCCTTCTGAGGAACACCAGCCCAGGCTGCAAATATTCAATATTCCAGTATTCATGGAGCTGGGCTTTGCTGGTTCTTGTGGGCCCCTTCCAACTCAGGATATTCTGTGATCCGACGATATTGAAAATCCAGCTGCCAGTGTACCTGGGGAATGAAAACAAGGGAAAGGGAAACATTGGGATAAATTAAATAAGAAATCTATTCAGTGAAAAACAGCATAATATGGGTTTTGCAGTACCTGAAAGCAGAGAAGCTAAAGACCTGTCATGAATGTGCTTCCAGGTGTGAGTAGCTACACACTGGAGCAGTCCTTAGGAGTGCACTGTGCTCAGTGGTGAAAAGCAATGTTACGTCTTCACAAGCTTCGACTCTAGTCATTCAATTTATTAGTGACAATATTATTTGTTCATTCCTAATGGATAAATATTGTAAATGATACCATTCCTTTACATTTTCTAAACACTGTTAGTAATAAAAGATGGATTATTTTAAATATTATACAAAGCACAAGTGCAGGCATTTTACAGATGTGAGTTAAAAGACTGAAGCAGCATTTTAATTTTCAGGCCACTACCAATGCTCCTGGCTCCATTGCCGTTTTGGACATTGCTCTGTGTCTTCTAAATTTTCTCATTATTAAAATTCTTGCATTTAAATCCTCACACCAAGTATTAAAAGGTTTTGCCTTTTACTGGCTCCAGGTGCAGACTGTGCCCCTTTAAAGCCAGTGCCTCTCCCCCCACCCCGGTCACTGCAAAAGGGGAAACAAATAAATAAATAAATAAATGGGCAGATAGGTAAATAAATAAATAAATAGATCTGGTAATTTAGTACTAGAAAGTTAATTCAGGGGACCTCTAACCTTTAAACCACCACGTGACTATTGATTTTCAATATCACGCTGGCCCGTGCCACCCTGAGCGTGTAGAGCAGCAGATTCCAAACAGTTTTTTCCTTATCAGTCCAGTCCCTGAGTACTTGTGCATTAAGACAACAAATACCGGTGGCTCCCAGCCTGTCACATGGCGGCCCCGCGGACGTGCTGGGCCTCTAATGAACTTGGGCTCTTGGCAAGCAGATCATGGCAAGGGGGCTCCAGCAGCACCTTCCCGGCTCCCCGGGGCCGTGCCGTGGCCGGGATGGAGGTGGCCAATAGTGGGGGGATGCACCGCGAGGTGACCTCCAAAACCCCGCTGCCCTCAGCCCAAGCCATCCCTGTTTCCCGTTTAACTCCATCCCCCGTGTCCATGCGAGCGCTGTCGGGCTGCTGAACCTGCTCTTCCCCACCCAAGACGCAAATGAAGATGGAAGGAGCGGCATTGCTCGGAGCGGCTCTGAACCCCGCGCCTGGATTAGTCAGTAATACCAGGACATGCTGCTCGGAGCACCTTCCTCCCTCCGTAATCACCAATTAGTGCAATCAGGGCCCGGGCTGGCGTGCAGCCGGCCACGCGCGGCATTCTCGGCCCCGATGAAGATGTGCTTCCACCCTCGCACCTAAAAAAAAGACTTTCTCCTCCCTTCCTCTGCCTCCAGCTTTATTGATTATTGGAAATGTTACATCCCGGGGAGGAAAATGTCATTGCTTTAAATACCAGCAGTTGGAAAAAGTTCTTTTTCGCCCAGGCGTGCGTGATGAAGAAAAATTAAACAATGGGAAAGATGGTGAAATACATGGAATTTTAAAGGAAAAAAGAGTGGTTTGTGTGTTGATTCAACCAAGCAGGAGCTTCCCCCCACTTAAGTAAGCGAGCACATCTCATACTGGACTTTTTTACTGGAACAGTGAAATATATAATGAAATCCAACAAGGAAACTGGAAAAACAGCCAAATTGGTGCAGCAAAGTGGTTAATAGGATCATTAGCCTCCTCGCTGTATTTTTTTGGACATTGTGTGCCTGTACCGTAGTCCTCGAGAGCAGATTGCAGGAACAGGCTGACAGTTACCCGCTAACTCAGCAGTGCTGGGTGCAAACTGCCATCTTCCTGTGGATTTACAGCTGCCACTTCTGCTACTTCAATTAGTTCTATAGCACACAGATGTTGCTTAAATGTTGCTGCTAATGATACTGCAATAAGCGTAAGATTCATGCCATATTTTGAGGCACGTAAATTTCTCAAGTGGCACAATTAAAGTGGAAATATTAGGTGGGGAGAACTTGGCAGTCTCTCCAACTTGGAAAGCGCACCCGCTATGCAATAATGGGTCAAAAATTCATTCAAGTTTTACTGCTGTTCAGAGTTTTAAAAGACTTTTCACAGTTGAATGCAAAGTAGTAAAAAGCAGAGTATTAGGAAATGAGAATGCTGTTGTGTAATACAGACATGACTTTTTAATTTCAAATTGGAATCACGTGCCCGCCGCGGACGCGAGGGCCGCGCGCTGCCCGGCCGCAGCACCGAGCTGCAGGAGGAATAAATCAAAAGTTTTCTTTAATACTGATTTAATTGAAGGTTCGGCGTGGTGGTTGTGTTAGCGGGGGGAGGAGGAAAAAAAAAAAGAGAGAGAAAGGAGAAAAAATGGTTTCCTGAATCACACACAGAGACAGCATCAATCATTTCCGAAGCCAGATGTAGCCTCCAAACTGCAGCCTGACAACACATCTCCTGTTTGTGCAGCCACCAGGCAATTATTCTTTCCATTATATCTCCCAATGACAGATCTCCAAACCCAGGGCTGTAAAAATTAGAGTTTGGGCTTACACAGTTGTGTCGGGTCTTAAAAAAAAAATAAGAAAACTTATCATGGCTGCAGTGTTTATGAGCTTGTCAAAGTACATGTACATAATTTTCATCAGAATTTCTTTTACCTCATTTCCAATCCTTCAGGATTAGATTTATCAGCAGCTCTGTGCCGGCGTCCGAGCGGCTTTTCCACCTGCGAGCAGGATCCAGCTGCAGGGAGCCTGTTGGGGTGGCTCTAGTTGAGAAATGTGAAAGCTTTTCTTCCTCTTCATCTTTTCTTCCTCTTCATCTTTTCTTCCTCTTCATCTCCATTATTTATTTCATAATTTTCTTCATATTTATGTTTTTTTCATGATTTTCTTAATTTTAGTATTTTTGTGATTTTTTTCATCATTTTACTCATCTTTTTTTTCCACATTTTCACCATCACCATTTATTTCATCATTTTCTTCACCGTTGTTTACATTTTCTTAATTTTCATCATATTTTTCTTCATCTTCATTATTTATTTCATCATTTCCTCAATCATTTCTTTCATCACTTTGTTAATTTTCATCATTTTCTTCATCCTCATCCTTTTCTTTACCATTTCCTTCATCTTCCTGCAGATACTTCTCTTGCTCAAATATTTTTGTAGTGTACTGCCTTGGCTCTCCATCAAATTTAGGTGTAATTTTTAGAAACACTGTGGCTTGTTTGGTACATTCATCACTGTGAATTTGTCATGAGGAAGAAGCACCAGTGGCAGGGCTAAACTGGGCAGCAAACCCAGAGCTGGAAATCCACACATTATTTCCATTTAATGTTTAATTTATTTGTATTGGGAAGAGCTTATCAGGCTAGCACTGACTTTGAAAATTCAGTATGGGTAGTATTATAAGGATGAAGTTAAACCTTAGGAGAAGCTGTCATTAGTAAATTAAGGCTGATGAACATCAGCACCTCACATCTAAATTACTGATTTTCTACCCCATTTCCATTTCTCTGCGTGGCTCCATCCCACTCCTGCTTTGGATTATATGGTAATATTTAATTTCTTCCCAATATCCCATCTAACCCTACCCTCTGGCAGTGGAAAGCCATTCTCCCTTGTCCTGGCACTCCAGGCCCTTGTCCAAAATCCCTCTCCAGCTCTTTTCTATATTTTTTTCTCTTAGTGACCATAACTCTAAAAATCAAAATAGTTTTCCATGATTTCCCCTCTAAAAAAGCACCCAGCATTGATAAATGAACGTACTTTGAGCTCTACCCTGCAGTAGCAGCTGAATTGTTTGCAAACTAAAGCTAAGATGGAGAACAAAAACCAATCACAACTTCTAATATTGGTTTTCAGGAGACAGGCTGCAGGGGTCTCTGCTTTGGTGAATGTGGAGTCAGGATGTGATGATGATTTTATGGAATTTACAGAAACAATGTCCTGTCTTCATATAATTTCATTTCGGTGATTCATCATAGCTTTTTGTCTTCCAGTCTATGAGTGGTCACCTGTGATTTGTCCCCTAAAGGAGTAAAAATGGAGCAGAAAAAGGGCAGCTGGGCTCCAAATATCACATCCACATTATTTGTCCAAGTTGGTGCAACGATGCTGGAGCTCTGTGACGTTGCTGTGGGATTATGCACTGATTTACTCACCACATGAATTTTTTTTTGGGGGGGGGTGGGGGTGGGAAATCAAATTAAATCTCTGTAGTTCCCTCAGCAGCCACCAGCACGGGTTGTGTTTGTGCTCCCTGATGGACAGAGCAGGCCAGGGTGTCACTGGTGCAAATGCCAAGGAGGTACCAGCAGGGACACGGCAAAGTGGTCCTTGAACTTCCCAGCTCTCGGGATTTGCTGGAAAGACTGTTCTTTGCATTGGCAAAGACTTCCTAACTCCGTCCCGCTCTGACTTTGGCAGTTTGTTTCTCATCTCAAGCAGCCTCTGTAATCTATTATGGTATATAGGCCAGTCTGATCCCCCCCTCGCTCCAGCCTATGTCCTCTTTCTATTTAGGAATTAATTATGATGCTATCTCATATAACTCATTAGTATCAATTAATTCTTCCCCTTTCATGATTTTATATAGCTAAATTAGATTTCCTCTTAGGAACTTCACAATCAGTATTGGACTCATTTAGGCATATCTTTTTTTCCCCTTCTCCACCCAGTTTCACTTGGGCACAGGGTTGTGGTGGTAGGAAATGCCCCATCCCATCCAGTGGGGACAGTGCCCCTGTACCCCATCTCCACCATGCCCATCAGCTCTGGCCTCACCTCGCCCATAATTCTGAATTCTGGCAGGCTTTTTTATTATTATTTATTCATTTGGGGTCTGCACAAGATGTTATTATTGGTTTATCAGGGTGAATAGGAAATATCCGACTTCCATCATTTGGCCAAACCATTGTGAATTCTCTTCCCTTTAAACTCGCCACAGGGACAGGGAGGGAGTGGAGGGAGATGCTCGTTTTCCTCGTTCATCCTGGCGGGGTGTTAAGTTGGAAATCTCAGCTTTGCTGGAATTTCCATGTCTGTATTTAACTGCTTCACTGCTTACTGGCATGTCGGATCCAGTCAGGGAAAAAAAGCAGGAATATGATTGAATATATCTGGCAGGACCTGATATTCCCACTCATTTTGAATCTGATCCAGCAGCAGCCAAGGCAATTAAATAACAAGTTTTTCTCTGGCGAAATGAGTTGCAAAATGCCCCCAGCTGCATGATGTAGGAAATACACCTTGATTTTACTAATTGCTGTGCTTGCACCTCACTGGGGCGGATCCAAGGCGTCTTCCCAGGTTCCGCATCATGTATTCCAAGGAGCTGAGCCCAGGCTGGGATGGGTTATCCCCCACTATGAGTCAGGGATGAGCCGCTGAGTGAGGGCTGAGGGGAGAGGTGGTGAAAGGTGAGCGGATTCGCTTTGCTGGAAACATCAAACATCCAACATCATCTGCCATCCCTGGGCAGCACCACGCTCCAGATGCTCCCGTGGCTGGCTGGGAGAGAGCTCAGGCTCAGCCTCTTACTGAACAAAGGCCAGGCTGGGGTAGGTGCAGCTCAGCTTTAGTGAGGCAGCAAAATGCAGCCCAAAGAGAAGAAATTCAGATCAGCTGGTGTGGTGTCACAGCTTTGCCCTCAGGGGCTGGAACTGAACTGTCCCAGCAGCATCACCTGTGATCTCCTGTATCACATGATCTCCAAGGAGTTGGAATTTTTTAAAAAAATTAATGATTTGAAAGGAAAAAAATGTTAGAGCTAAATTATTGCAGTCTGCAGCACACACAGGCTTGCACAGGTGTGTGATGGGCTTGAAGCAGCCTGGTCAAGTCAAGGTGTTGGAACTGGATGAGCTTTAAGATTCCTTCCAACCCAAACCATTCCATGACTCTGTGATATTGCACCTCCTTTACATCACCTGGTACTGGAAAAACATGACCCAGAGATGTCCCCCAGCGGCAGGACAGAGCTGGGCATCAGTGCTGCTGCCCACAGCAGCTTTGGAAGAGCCCCAGGTGGGCTGCTGGAAATGAGTGCATTGATCCCAGCTGTCACCGGTTCCACATTCGGTGCCACATCAAGCACCAGGGCCGGCGGCAGGAGGGCTCTGCTGGGAAACCAGCACGCACGAGGAGGTTTCAATAAGCAGCCTAAGGAGTGTGGTTGCTCAATCCCAGTTCAGGAAGATACGGGCCAAGGGAAGGGAAAAAGAAGGGTGGGTTTCCGTAAAAGAAGGGGAAAAGCCAAAAGGCTGAGGCTTACGGGATGACTTTATTTAGGGACGCATTCAGATATGAACCTTTCTCCTTCTTCCATTGCCCCTCCAACATCTGGATGCTCACCATCCTGCCCAAAACACCCACCGCAGGGCGATGGCGAGGGGAAAATAAAAGAAGGGAAAAAGAAAGAGGGAAAAAAAAAGAACCCAGAACTTGAATAAAAGGACAAAATTTTTTTTTTTTTATAAAACCACAAGATTGTTTCCCTCAAAATGTATGGAAAATTCAATCTTATCCACATTCAAGATGTTTTTCAATCACAATTTTCACTGAAAATGAGGGAAAATGTACTGTCTGATCTATCTTTTATTAATTTTTCCCTGAGAATGTCAGCTCATTCTCCTAAGGGGAGATTATTCCCATTATCAACAAATTTAACTGGTTTTGTTCAAATCTAAGAGCGTTACTGAATTTGCACTTCCTTTGACTGATCACGGAGCTCTCCCTATTATTTAATTTATTTACATTCATGTATGCAATTATATTTTGTAATCTGATTATGTGGTTTATATCTTTGTAGGGATGAGAATGCAAAATGTTGCATTTCTTTTTTATTATATGAGTTGTCAAGTTCTTTTTGGATGGAAATGAGAGTTCAGTATCACTGTGGTGGGAACAGCATTAATTCCATCAGTTAACCAGACCTACCAAAATAGTGCTGGCTGCAAAATCAAGGAGCATATTCTGCGTCTGAATGATAAATTTCATTAATTAATTTGACTGATAAAGTTAATATGCAAAGGAGATATTATTATCTATAGTAAAAAAAAAATAGGTGGTTTCTGATCATCACATCCTTAAGATATTAAAACCCAGCAGATGTTATCCTTTGGAATTTATTTTTTATTCATAGATAGGGAGAGGAAAACACATTTTCTGCTCTTCCAACTCCCAATCATGTTTTCATGAGTTTGTCATTGAGCTGAACCAGATGAATGCATTGAAATGAAGAGGAAAAAACCAACCCAACTCTGCCACTGCTGAAATCGCTGCCACCAGGTTTGTCACTGCAAAAACTCTGACTGCAGCTGCTGAGCTGGATCCTGCCAGCTCGGTCTTCTGAACCACCTGGAGATGCCCTCACAAAGTGCCATCTGCCTAAAACCCTTTTGCATTTAATCTGAATTATTTTTCCAAGTTATTATTTTCCTTTAGCTCCTTCCCATGGCAGCCTCTGCACTGATCCAAACTGCTGGGTGAAATGTCAACCTCAGTGCCTGGGAGTGTCCCAGGCCAGGCTGGACAGGGCTTGGAGCAGCCGGGGATAGCGGAAGGTGTCCTTGCCCCATGGCAGGGGTGGCACTGGGTGATCCTTCAGCTCCCTTCTAATCCAAGCCATCCTGTGACATCAGAAGAATGCTAAACAAACCCTCCCCATCACACAGTTGGGGAGAAAAACCTCTCCTCTTGATAAAGCTCCCACAGGTTCTTTTATAACACTTGGGGGCTGCACCTGGCCAGCATGAGCAGAGTTTTGCTTCTGGTAGTTGCTTTCCAGGCTAATTTTAAAAAAGAAAACTGAGTTTAAATTAATTTATTTATTGCAGATTTATGGTGTACGTCACTAATGTAAATATAGCAAATGGATCAGCTGTATTTATTAATATCTGTATTTCTGTGTTTATTTATGTATTTATTATTTTTAAGCCATTCCAGGTACTTGGTCATGCCCTTTTACAACCATCAACAGCTGAGCATTTTGATCTTTATGTGCAATACCCTGAATAGGTTGTTCCAGGACACAATTTTTTGTTAAAAGTGCTACTCTTAGTCTGTGCTTTCCCTGTGCTGTGTCACTGCTCAGGGCTGAGCTGCCGAAGGATCCTGACAAATCCCTGGTTGAGGATATACAACTCTGGAAAAGGACTGAGGTGGGCAAGAATGGCTTGGCTTAGACCTCTGTAAAACATTATTTCAGCAGGTTTGGGCCAGCTAATACTGGTTTAGAGCTTTGAAAAGTCTCTGAGTAGCTTTGCAATGAAAAAAAACCCCTTCATTTATGTTTATATTTTGCTAAGTACTGATATCCTTGGGCCCCTCCTGCCCAGGCTTTAACAGCCCCAGCGATTTGTTAAGGTTTTTTAAGGTTTGTGAGGTCCATGGGTCTTCACCCATGGGCTTGGCTTCACCCCTTGGTGCCTCAGAACCTCTGGCTGGTCCCTACCCACTGCATGGCCTCTGTACATTTTTTCAGGGTGTGCTTAAGGGATGAAATAAGCGAAGAAATAGCTGAGGAGAAATCTTGGAAGTCCTTGCAGAGATCCTTGGGACACTACAGCAGTTTTTGGATTCATGACCTACTCTGAGACACACAGATAAACCAAAAAGGTGAGGAAGCACCATGGACTGAACTGGTCTGCCCAAGCAGGCGTGTGAAATGGTTATTAGAGGTTATATTATTATTATTACTGTTATTATTATTATTTATACTCTTAACTTTTATGTCTGTGAACACAAGAGCCTGGACCTAGAGCTGTCCTAAGGGGGAAAAGGGTCACTGGCACAGATTCCCAGAGCAGCTGTGGCTGTCCCTGGATCCCTGGCAGTGCCCAAGGCCAGGCTGGATGGAGCTTGGAGCACCTTGGGGCAGTGGGAGGTGTCCCTGCCATAGCAGGGGTGGCACTGGGTGGGATCTAAGGTCACTTCCAACCCAAACAATTCCAGAGACTCCCCAGAAACTCACTCCCATGACAGAATTCCATGGCACACGGAAGGAGATCATTAAATAGAACTTTATTGGGTTTCATTGTACAATTATTTTCACATCTTCCTCCTTCTCTCCATCTTCCCCCTGGTATTTCCATCTCATGTTTCCTCATAGATACAGGGCAGCTCTTGACTGGCTGTGCTACCCACACCAATTCCAGCCTCAGATTCCTTTTTTTTCCACTTGATATTTTTATTTTAGATTTTACACAGCAGGAAATTTGTGATTTTTGTCAAACTGAAGCAAAGCAACCTTCAGATAATTTCCTTGCACCCTCACCACCCCTCTTCAGTACTTGCTTTTGCTACAAAGTAATTTCTCAGCTTCCTTTATTTAAAGATAAATGCAAACAAGGAGCCACATAACCAAAATCCTCTAAAAGCCTTGTGGGCACCAAAAATGTACAATTTTGTGACTAATTAACTGGACCCTTTAATTCATTATGTCCTTTCAGTAATAGCATGACGCCAACAAAGAGAAAACAAAACCTTTAAGTGCAACTGTTGCTTTATTTAACTAATTAAGGAAAAAAATGTTTAAGAAATAAAACTGAGCCACAACTGTATCACCTCTGTCACTGTCATATTCCAGCTGGCCAAAGTGCTTCAGTAAGTCACCAGCTGAAGCAGGGTCCCAGACCAGGAGGTCTCAGGTCCTCTGTCAGTTAATTTTGACCTGAACACTGAACGATTATATTTGATAGTTCATCTAAACATGGAATTTAGCATTGCAGATGAGAAAAAGGAAATGGCTTGGGTTTCATTATTTGATTTCTACAATTTTAAGTTCTAGGACAGTTCATTTAATTACAACTTTTGTCTTTTATGAAGTGTCTGGGTAAAGATAGGTTTTTGAAGAACGCCAACAACTTTTTAAAACTTTTTATGACTTGTGGGACTTTAAGAACATTCCTCCTTTGCATGCTTTAGTTTAGAGGTTGTTTGCATGCCCTGACTCCAGACTGGATGCTTTCTCTTCCTTTCCCTGTAAAACTTAGGGCACTACATCAAACAACGACAAGTGGCAAAAAAAAAAAAAAAAAAAAAAAAAATCAATTTGCAATCTGATTTGAGGGTTTTGATTTCCTGTGATGAGTTTCAATTTCATTAAAAGCAACCTTATTCTCACATAAAAGAGCTCCTTGAAGGGTAAAGCAGGGAATTGTCTCAAAGAGTATAAAGAACCCGCGCTCCTTTGTGCCGTTTATTCAGGGCATTAATTGTGGGCCGCGGCGGGCGGTGTCGGCTGGCGGATGCGCGGTTATCGGCGCCGCGATCTGCGCGAGAGGGGACGCGCAGCACAAGGGCTCGCATTCAGAAATCACTGCGGGCCCTATTGACACCTGGGTTATCAACAGCCCTTATTATCTGCTTAGCGGCGGATCGCGGCCCGCCGGTGACATAATGCGCTACAAATCACTGGTGGGGCCTTTCTGCATTCTCCTAATTGTGTGTATTCTCTGGAAAAAAATTATCGCCGGGACTCTTGTCTTGATGAGAAATTGACATTTTCTGGCGGAGCCTGGCGAGGACTATGTGGGGAGATAAGACTTATAGTTGTTTTAAAGGAGTGCAGCCATTCTTTCAGAGGCCTCTTTATTGCTCTAGTTGACCCACTTGATGAGTATGGATTTCATGAGGTCTTTTTCAGCATTTGAACTATAAAAGGTTCAGAATGACACCACCCCTTATAGACAAAAGATAACCTTGCCCTTTGAATATATTGATTCTTTATTAACTAGGCTGTTTAATGCAATGAAATGAGGCATTAGATTGAAGCCTATTTCAAGTGCTTTGAATAATCTTTAAAAGCTTGAAAGACTTTTAAAAGCTGCTCTGCAATAATTGGCATGTACTTTTAGAGACTCTTATTCCTTCGTTTTGATTAAGGAATTTTTATCATCTTCCTGTGTCTAAACTCACTGTGGGCTGACACAACATATTTCCTCAGCAGGGCTCTTACCCAGATGTGTCGTAGGTGGTGGTTTGCTCTAGGAATTGTCATATGTGGGTTTTCTCCTTTTGTATTTTCCTTGCATTGAAAGTTAGAGGAACCATTTAGATGCTCATTATTCAAACCTTTGAAATAAAACTAAAAGGAAAAGTGCCAGTAGGCATCATGCAGACTTTCATCCCTAAAAACCAGCTTATTTTTAGTGGGATGCATCTGATTATGCCGCCTTTTAAACACGATACACAGGCACACACTCAGAGTGGAACAGTTTTCAATGCATAATAATAATAATAATAATAATAATAATAATAATCCAAAGTGTTCTGCAGCTTTAACACCGGTTTTTCATCAAATCAGTTTTCATTTGATGTGAAAACTATGGAAATACTGGAGAAGAAAGGAAGCATGGTTTAAAATCAAAATCCTGGTTTTCCTGTAGGTTGTGACTGCAGGGAGTTTTGCCTTCTCCCCACTCCATCCCTGAACCACGGCAGCCGAGGAGGGGCTGGGACACTCAGCGTGTCCTTTGGCACTGGATCCACATGCACCACTCCATCCAGTCACTTTGGAGCTCCGAGTTTCTCAGTGCCCTCTCAAAGTTGTCAGCAGCTCTCTGATTAATGACCGGATCAAACTCCAGAGCAAACTCCCTGTTTCACCACCACAGGCACTTACATTCCTCTGCCAGACCCATATTCCTGTGGAAATACCCTGTTTTTTGGTGGTGCTGGTCACACACAAGGATACAGGAGCACATTTGGTGTCTGGGGTGGGGAGCTCAGACCTGTACATCAGGCAAAGGTTTGCAACTCCCTCCAGCTCCGAGGTTGCATGTGCCTACCTCATTATAAATATATTTTTATACCCATTATCGGTGCATTGCACATATTATGGCCCAGAGGATGAAATATTTGTGCTCAGTATTATAATTAGCAAAAGAATTTGCTTCCTTCTCAGCAGTTAAGAGACGAGCACGTCGACCTTCAGTGTCAAACCACCACATGGAAAATTTGGGTTGTGCTTTGTTTAAAATAACTTTTCCTGTTTACAGACTTTTACAATATGATATTAAAATAGTAAAAGAAAAAAAAAAATCTATTGTTACCTTTGCTTTACAAAAAGCCTGTCTGAAGTGCACAGTTTTGGTTAAATAAGAAAAAGAGATATTCTGCAGTTATCTTCACAAAAAGTGAACCGTTTTGGATAAATACTTCACCAAGGCTGAGCAACAAGTGATTGCCACTGCAGAGCAGAGATCTCCTTCCTCATCCTCCTCCCAGGGAACTGGAAAGACCACGTCAAGGGTTTGGGCTTTTTCATAACAAAGGAATAAAAATTCTGATATTTAGAAATGAAACCCCCGGTGTTGCATTATTTCGTTTAGTGTTTAGTCACTTTTTTTAATAATCAAACCAGATAAAATTACTAAAAATGAAATTCACAGACAAGAAATACTTTAATTAAATATTGTGTAAAATGAACATTTTTTTATACAGTTAAATATATGAAAAAAATGTACAGATAAAACAATCTTATTGTAGGGTCTTTAACAGTAAAATCTACCATTTAGTGAAGCTTTCCGTCTGGAGACAATGAAGCGATGAGTGCATTGACTAATTAATCTAAAACACAAACAGATTGCATTTATGAAGGAACTTGCAGACTTTCTTAACATGTACACGTGACCTCTTTACTTTTTTTTAGAGCAAAACCTTACTTAGACAAAATATAACGGAGGCAATTCAGTTCCAAAGTGACTTCTCAGGCTTTCCCACCTAGCCAAGCCTTGGCCGTGCTCACAGAGCTGTGCTACGCTGAACCCTTCTTCTAAACCTCTCAGAAAAGCTTGACTAAAATGTGCATTTTATTTTTGCCCAAAAAGAAAAAAAAATTACAAAAATAATAATAATATTTTAAAAAATTAATAATAATTAACAAAATGATCCCTCCTTTTTTTGGTTAAAAGGTGAATTCTGCTGCAGTTTGCAACATGTTTTGCAGTGCTGCGCTGGCAAAGGATTTAGTGCAAAGTAAAAATAAAAACAACTCTACGTTTCTCTGGCTGGATTTGGCACTGAGAGCCACGGAATACAACGGAGGTCATTCCAGTTTAAAAAGTACCATCGGCTATGAGTTGATTACAAAAATTTCCCTAAAAAAAAACCCCAAGAAACCTAAATAAACAACTCCCAGACATTAAAAATTCGGTGTGATCCTGATTTCCCGTGAAACCTTCCCTGGTTTTGAGCAGAGCAGGGTTTGAGAGAATGCAGAGTGCAGCAGAAAATCGACACATAAAGGAGTGGCAGAATTGTACACCAGGATTGTGCTTTTTTTCCCCTTATTTTTTCCACCAGAAATCATCCAAATGAAGTCGTGATTAACAATTGTGGTGTAAGCCTGTGATAAAACAGCACAAAAGTTCTTCAAAGAAGTTCACTTTTAAGGCATCAGAGAAGTTCATGTGGCAAACATTTTAATTAAAACATCAGAAGTGAATTTATTTTTAAACTTTAGGCCTCTGAATTTTTCCAGTAAACACAGTTCAGCTATGTGGCAAAGTCATGGGTGGCAGCTAAAAATGACTTTTTACAATCTTAAAAAAAAAAAAATTAAAATTAAATTTAAAAATAAAGAAAACAAACAAACAAAAATAAAATAAAAAAATGCAACCACAAAATAGATTCATCTTTTCTGTGGCTGTATCACATGCACATATTCTACTAGTATTCATTACAGCCATGTGGCACAATTTTGATTTGACTATACAACAAACGACTTTCCCTTTCAAAATTATTTGTTCTGATAACTTAAAAAAATATAAAAATAAATGATGAATTTGAATTTTTGAAAAAAAAATTTAAAGGATGGAAAGGCTGAACAATAGCAACCTTATGAAGTACAAATGAAATGCACAGACACTGATTTATTTAAAAGAAAAACATGAAGGCAACAGTTCTTGGCTTAATGCTATTTTCAGCATCACGATACCAGGCCAGGACAAAAACCAATACATACAAGAACATAAAAAAAATGATGAAAAGCAATATACAAAATTTCAAAGATAAATACAATATTTATAGTTGATATGTTACAAAATAAATTCCCTTAGTGACTGCAAGTGTTTATGTGAAAGAAAGTGTTGCAATGGATAAGACTATTTTATTCCTTATAGGCGTCATAAGGAATAAAATCTGCTTTTTTTTGTCTAAATATTTAAGTGGATCTGAAAAAAATTCAAGACAAGTGTATAAATATTTAGCTACAACTTTGGCAAAATCACAAAAGTCTACAATTTTATAACCACATACAAAACACATTAGGGAAGAAGGATCTAGAAGTCAAAAGGACAATTTTCTGGTACAAGAAACATAGACTTCACAGTAGCCTAAAATGCAATAGTATACAGTGCTAGCAAAAGTTGAAAAAATGTTGCAGATCACACTTGCTTAACAGGAAGCTCTAGCAGTGGAAGTATATTTTTTTCATTTTTTTAAACCAACAGACAGTAGCAATTTCTTTTTTTTTTTTCCTCTGTCAGTGTGCTTGTTGAAGGCAAGAGAATTCAATATCAAAGTTACAATTTCTAACTACAATAAGTTACAAAGTTCCATTTCATTAAGATGAAGTTAAGCAACGATAAACCCCCCCGCGCCCGCCCCCGCGCCCCGGTTTTTTGTGTGGTTTTTTTTCCTAATCATATATTCATCCTTTTTTTTTTTTATTCTTTTTTTTTTTCCAGTTTGATGGCTCATAACCTCCTTGGCCCCCTTTTTTTTTCCACCACAAAAAAATATTTCACATTATAGAGATACACAACCATTGTGAATCTAGTTATGAGTACAGAAAAATGTTCGGAGGCATTTTTCATCAGTGTTTCATGATAATCAAAATGGTGCATCCACAAAGTTTCTCCCAACACATAGCAAGTACTAGACATAGCCAAGACGTAATCAGAAACTTTATACAAAATAGGCGTCGCTTTTTCCTTATTCTCCAGGACTGAGAAATGTGAAAATATGAGAAAAATTCAGTCAATAAAATGGAATTGTTCATGAAGAAGTAGGTTGTTTTGCATGTAGATTCTTAATAGTTTAAATAAAATCTTTAACAAAGTCTTTTTTTTTTCTTTTTTTTGTGGGGTTTTTTTTTTGTGGGTTTTTTATTTTTTCCTGTAGCATTTCGATTTTGTTGCTGATTCTGCGTGAAGATACTGCTTCCATCAGCATGTCTTAATATACTAAACTTGTCCCCTAAGCCCATCCTCTGCAGCTTGGCGCTACGGTAGGTAAACAAAAGTGACTTTACATTGGCGGAACTACAAGCCCGGACATGGCTAAAAGAAAAAAAGAGAAGAAAAGGAGCTGTTATTGGCACGCTGGGCTCAGAGCCACCACGGAACGGGGTGGGAGGATGCAGAGCCCAGCTTCTCCACGGCGTCCCCAGAGCAAGGACCACGGACACTCCTCCCAGCAAAGCACACCCCAAACAACCTCTCCTTCAGAAAGGAGCTCTGCAGGCAGAACATCCCCAGTTCCCCAGGCTCAGCTTCTCTCCAGGCTCCTGACAGCTCTTCTGGCTGTGTCCCCATCCCCTGGGGACATCCCCACCAATCACCACTTCGTGCCCTGGGCAGAAAACCTCATTTTCCACTATTCTACTTCATGATAAAGGCAGGACTGAGCAAGCCAAGGACTCTCTAAGACCAAAACCAAGAACTCTAAACCTTCTCCCAGTCCTAGAGCTCAACCATCGTAAAAAGACATGATATTTAAACCCCTGACCGGCCGTATCCTGGGGTTTCTTAACAGAAAAAGACTGAGATGCCAACAACCACTGTTTTTTCCTAGTTAACTCTTTGGTAGAAGCACAATTTAGACAGTCTTTAATTTTAGTGTTGTTTAATTTTTGCCATAATGATATTTCTCATTAATTTATGTACAACAGATATTAATAAATTTGTTCGTGTAGCGATGTGAACTTCAATTTCTCAGTTCATTAATTTCAACAATATTAATTTATTTCAGATTCGCTGTTGCAGCTTTACGGTTTGGAAGAGCTGGGTCTGTACACATTTCATAGGTAACACAACCACGACCAGCATTGCTCCAACAGCTGCACCCAGAGCCCAGAGCAGCCCATGGTCCTGCCGGAGCCTCCTGTGGATCTGGATGGAGTTAAACCTCTCTAAAACACAGCTTAGGTGATGGTCGTGAAACAGGATGAAGTCTTCCAACTCTGCCATTTTTCTCCCCAATTAAACGTGTCAAAAATGTTGAAATCGAAACTGAAGTTATAATTTCACAACATTCATAATAATGAATGTTATAAACCTAATCAGCAACTGAAGTTACAAAATTTAACTGGAGAACAGTGGTTATATTGGCAGAGAGCCTTTCTACTCAAAATATTCAGTTTCCTTATCACATTTTCAGAGAATCACAAAATTATTTAGGTTGGAAAAGGTCTCCAAGATCAAATCCAATCTCCAAGTCCTATCTGTGCCTGGCCCCCACCTTGTCCCCAACTCACAGCACTGAGTGCCACCTCTAGCAATTCCTTGGACTCCTGCAGGGATGGGAACTCCAAACCTCCCTGAGCAGCCTTGCCAAGGCCTGACCTTCCTCAAAAAACCCTTGAAAACAACCCTTCTCTAAATCTCCTCTGTTCCACCCTTCTTCAGCCCAGGCCAGCAGATGACTTCACCCTGTGTTTGGACCTGCCAAACCCCTGCTCTCCGTTTGGCTTCTCCCGTGGGATTCAGCCAGCAGCAAATCTGTCACCATGCCAGTCTGGTTATCTGGGGTGCACCTGGTGTGGGGGGTGCAGGAGATCATTTTAAGGAACAGCTGCCATGGAATCACAGAATCATTAAGATTGGAAAAGACCTTTAAGGTCAAGTCCAACATCAACCAGCACTGTGATGGTTCACCACTAAACCATGTCCTCAAGTGCCTCGTGCTGCAATTCAATCATCAGCTGCTCCACCCCTGGAAGGTCCAAGGCCATGTTGGACAGGCTGGAGCTTGGAGCAGTTTAGAACAGTGGAAGGTGCCCTTCCCATGGCAGAAGTTGGGACAGGGTGGGTTTCATGGTCCCTTCCAACCCAAACCATGCTACCATTCTGCTGTGTGAAAATTTAGATTATCTGCTGCCATATTTTTCTGGAGGAAAGAAAAAGTATCTCAGTTCTTTAATTTAACCATTTTTGTTGAACTCTCCTTGTGGCACAGTCTGAGAGGGGATGTAAGGTTGGTGCTCCAGACGTGCATTTCACAATTTATTTTAGTAGCAATCACTGACAATTGTGAATTTCTGCACTGAGCTTCCTGCTGTGCAAATTGATACCAAACGCCTTCTTAAAGAAAAATGAGCTGGTGAGTTTTTTAATAATAATTTTAATACTTTCATCTGGAGGAAGACCAGAAAATTAAGCAGGATGCAATTTTAAAAGAATATAGAGAGCCTTTTGCTGTGCATTATAGTCCTATAACCACAGAGCAATATCTTTCACAATCTATAGAAAGCAAATTACAATTGAAAACCAAATTTTGAACACATATTGTGCTTCCAACTTTGCAGCGAGCCAGTAGTCTCTCACAATTTTTTTTTTTTCTACCTTTAATGTTCATCATTTTAAACAGGAAAAGACTCTCTGCCCTAAGGAACACACATGGTCGGATCCTGCTCTTAAAAAATTTGTGTGAGTACTTGACTTTCTGGTCATAGACTATGGAGGTCACGCAGAGTCAACAGGATTGTGGCTTTTTGGATATGGCCCAAAAGCCCTTTTTTGTAGGCTTACTCACAGGAGTGAGTCAGGCCCTGGGGACAGCAGGGAGAGAGTTCTCCTCCAAGAGCTGCAGCTTCTGAGTGCTGGCCCTCCCTAGGCTGAGGATGGACATGCAGCTGGCATGGGTGCAGCAAGGGAGAGGAGTAAACATCAGCCCTGGCTGGCACTGCCCCCAGCCTGACCTCTCTGAGATCTCCCCAGATTGGCTTTTTATACTCTTAACCTCTGTCTTCATTGTTGAACCATCAAATCCCAGAATGGTTGGGGTTGGAAGGTGTCCACTGGAAGGTGTCTTGGACCTCTTTACAAAACAAGTGTCCCCTACAGACTTTTCCATGTTCACTCTTGGGCAGTAGGTCCTACAGCACAGAGAGGATTTTAGGGTTGTGCCTACAGGCAGCAAGGTCTTGCTTCTGGTGTGGTGGGCTCGGGTGGTCCTGATGCTCAGGGTTACATCAGCACAAGCCAGAAATTAGAGCAGCTCAACCTCTGTTTAACTCTTTGTTAGGGGACAAAACGACCCCCCTGAGGTCCAGCTGGAACTGCTTAGTTCTGCTGCTCTCACCAACTTAGATGCACCACAAGCAGCATTTTTCCCACACAGAGATACCCTGCAGTGGTTTACCCACCAGGGAGGGGTCAATTAACCCCCAAATCCCTGCAAAAGGACCACCCTTGTCTGAATTCTTATGCATTCTTATCCAAGTCCCTACTTATCCATAAACTGCAGGATTTGCCTCTGCTGCACCACCAGTGACCATGAGCTCTTATTGCCCTCTTGGCTTGACTGAATGTGACCATTCCTAACATCTCCTCAGCTGTCGCTCAGCTCCTTTACACCCTGCCCTAAAATGAGACCCTGTACTTGAAGATCACCAAAAAAACTTCAGCTGCGTTGGACTGCAGCTCTCAAATTCCATATTTTAACTTAATGTAGAAAATGTGCTGATCAGAAAACTCTCCAGGTGATTGTACAGAGTCCAGAAAGCAACTAATTAAACTTTTAAAAGAGTTCCCTGACAACAAATGACTGAGAAAATAGGAAGGAAGAAGCAGAAACTCCCTAATGAACTCTATGTATCAAATGCAGTGCAGATAAGTGCCAACACAGGAGTGTTGGCAGTTTTTCTTGACAATGTCTCATGAAGGAAGGAGCTGACAAACCCATCCCTGTGCTGCCCCTCAGCCCTGGCTGCAGCTCAGGCCGAGGCAGTGGCTGAGATCTGTGAATGATGTGAATGGGTGAATGATGAATGGGTGAATTCGAGGGCTTTTGTGAGCTCAGTCTGAACTGACTCAAAGCTTTGGGTGGAAAAAGGCATGGTGCCTCTGCTGGGATGGTGAAGGACCTCACAGAGGACTCCTGGGTGGGGGAGGTGAGGTGGTGCTGAGGCCCTGGCACAGGGAAGGCTGTGACTGCCCCATCCCTGGAAGTGTCCAAGGCCAGGCTGGACTGGCCTTGGAGCAGCCCAGGATAGGAACAGGACCAGGACAGGACAGGACAGCAGCCAGGACTAAGACAGTGGAAGTTGTCCCTGTCCAAACTTGGAACTAGAGGGTCTTTAAGGTCCCTTCCAACCCAAACCATTCCAGAATTCTGTGATTCCATGTCAGTTCCCTAACACCCACAATACCGAGCATCACCCTGTGGTGCTGTCTATTTTGCATAAATTATGCAAATTTTTTGGTCACAACCCTGGAAGTCGCTGCTCTAATTACCAGGCCAGAAGGACATTCTGCCTGTTTCTCTGGGTCATTCTGCTCAACACAAAATTATTCAGGTTCAGCTGACAGAGGAAAATTACAATATTTATTTAATTATTTATTTATCTATCTATGTATTATCTATTTCATTTCAACACTTGGTTTTCAGTTCAGCTGCTGATCCAAAACCCAAAAGGATGACACCGAGTCTGCTGCTTGGATTGCAGCATCCAAAAATCAGGGGTTGAAGGCATGGTTAGGGCTTAGCTGGGCACTCTGGGCATGGAAAAAGCTTAGTGCAAAGTGAGGCTGGGCTCAGCTTAAGAGCTGAATCCATGACCTATTTAACAAATGAGTATTGGCTGGTTCCAAGTCATCTTCTGAGCTTTATACAAAAAGCATTTTGTACCTGAGGATGGAGATGTGCAGTTACTGGGGGCTTGAGGAGGTGCTAAGGGACATCGGGTGCTCAGGGCAGGGTGCTCAGTGCAGGCATTCAGCCCTCCCAGTTCTCCTTAAAACCCCACTTTGAGGCAATCTAGAGATTTTAAGTACCTAACACCTTGAGTATATGACAGGAAGACCCTTATTCACATAGTGAAATGGCAAAAATCTGGATCATTTAAATTTAGATCTTTAAATAATTGTGATTATCAGAATAAATCAAAATCATTTAGTTGATCTTCCTGCCTCAGATCTAAGCCATATGTTACCACATTTATATTATTTTTTAATTTTATTTTTGTCTATTTTTTATTATTTATTATCTAATTTTTTTTCATTATTTTATTTCAGTATTTACTTTTCATACCAGTGTCTTCTTACAAAAAGAGGAAAGTGGGACACTGGATAATTTTATGAATGGATTACCTTTCCTAAGAATACTGATATAGTTTTCTACTTAACAGTCGTAACACAGTGAAGTTTCCACTAAAGAAATACACAAAAAACTGTTAATTTAATTATCCTTTCCTGTAGTATCATGCTACAATGAGTTTGTGCATCTGGATTCTCAGCTCCTTGTTGACCTGAGTGCATAACAAGGTCTCAGATGGTTTTTTTGGGCCAAGAAGTTAAGAGCAAGCTACAGGAAGATTCATTTTGAGATGCTGGAGTGGATTTGGGGCGGACAGGCAGCTCTGTGGGGTTGGGATGATGCCTCTCCAAAGTGCCTTCAGCACCCCACAAAATGCAGGCGTCCAGAATTGGTTTGGCAAATTAAAATCCCCCTCATCTGTTTGCCTGTGAGTGCTGCTTGGATTATGGGTGCCATGGTGATACGAAGGATAAATAATCCTGTGCTGCTGCTGCTTATCTGAGGAAGTCAAGAGGAGTGACGACCTCGGGGATGAGACTGTCCTCAACCCTTCCTGGTTTCAATGGGATCTGAAGTGCCTCAATTTGCTGCGCTGTGCACTGAGACTCCACCAGAGGCAAACAAACCTTCCCAGTGATTCAAATGCACCTACAGTCTCACCTTCTGCAGGTCAAAATCCCCCCTTAAAGTGGCAAAATTGGCCATGAGTCTTCCTTTTTAGGGTGACTCCTTTGTTTTTGTTCTCACATTGTGCCATAATTCCTCCTGCCCCACACCCTGCAGGTGACCACGAACATTCTGCCACTGATTTATCAGTTGTTCCTGGCATTACCCACATGAAATCACATGGATTATATTTTAAAAAAAAAAGGCAAAATATTAAAATTTCCTGCCCTAATTAAAATATTTAGTTCATTTAGGGATGTAAGCCTTCTAACACCACAGTAAGAGCTGGCACCACCAGAGCATGCAAACCACTGCATACAGGGCTGCCTACTCCAGGAAAGCTTAGTCCACTGAGTAAGGGCTTAACCTGACTTATATTAACTTGACATATTCAAAATCACTACTGCACCCTATAGAAAGAGAGGAAATCACACTGTGTCCTGCCAGAGCACTGCTGGGTTTAAACATCCACAGAAATGTGTTCAGAAAACATAAAAACACCAGGAGTACACAAACCCTCCAAGAGGCATTCCGGGATACAGTCTGCCCTTAAAATTTAAGGCACAAACTCCTATGGGAAAATGCCAGAAAAACAACTGACATTTGCTCTAATGCAAGCATCAAAATGAACTAAAAACCTGAAAATCTCAGCAGACCATTCACGCTACCCTATTTCTCCCCCTGCTTTTGCATCACTACAAGAGCACTGAAAAATCCAGCCACGAACCTTTCTCCCCGAGAAAAAAAACACCAAAAAAAATTAAAAAAAAAAAAAAAAAGGCAGCAGAGAGAAAATTGAGAGAGATCGGGCTCACCTTGAAGTCCATTTCCATTTGCACTGGTGCAAGATGGTGGAGGAGAGGCTTGGGGCCTGACAACAGGAGCGAAGGCGCTCTTTTGTTTCACTGCAGAGATGACATTGGCAGGTGAGAATGAGAAAATGCCGTGTGTACTGCTACAGTTTGAAGGGAGGGTGACCGAAGAGGCTGCCATGGTAGGGCTTGACGGCACTACTGCAATAAAGCAAAAATAATCAGGACTCAGATTGAGGTTTTCACGGCAAACACGGAAAAAGAGAGTGATAGGGCCTTGCCTCTTAAAATATATATAGAGATATATATATATAAAAAAAATATATATAAAAAAATAAAAATGAAATGCCTTGGCTTGGCCACTCTCTGGATAACAGGCAAACTCTTTTGTGTTGGACTTTTGTTACGAATTGCGCAGTCCAATTTTTATTTTGGTTTTTTTTTTTTTTTTTGTTTCGTTTTATTTTGTTCGTTCTTTTTTTTTTTTTTTTTTTTCTCTATCTGAGATTGTATTCTGGCACAAACAGATCAATTTATTATTTTCATTTTTACGTCCAGCCTCCAGAGTCACCCCTCCTTTTATCCAGTAGCTGACAATAGAGGAAATCAAAACAATGCAAGGAGTTGATTTTGTAGTAAATATGAATCTATATGATGATGTGTTACCAAAAATAGACACTTACTGCCATAAGGAGAGTTAGCTGAGGAGCCATTAAGAAATCCAGGGGAACCTGGTACACCTAGATTGGGCATGCCGGCATTGCCATATCCATTCATGCTATTGCTGACTGTGTTGTAATTGGACTGCTGAGGAGTACTGCTGGGAACATATCCTCGCGGGGAAACACTGCTTGTGTTGCGACTGTAACCTACTGTGTTAGAAACCCCCCCACCCCAAAAAAATAATGTTATTTTATAAGATAGACTTAGGGCTGGGGGGTTTCCTCATGCAGCATATATTACACAGTTTTAATTGATTGCACAGCTTTGCTCTGAGTTGTCTCTCACTGCCCTATCAACTCTTGCAGCTTGAGATAACCTTATCACGCCAACCCTACTTAAATCATCCGCGAGCACTCTATGTTGTCTCTCCTCTTAGCACAGACAGCCAACAAAAGCTCTCTTCGATCCAGCTGTGTCAGGTGCCTTCACGTTTGTCTTTAGGAGCAATTATCAACAGGCTCGAGTCCCGCTTTGTACCAACACACTGCGTGAACTTTCAGCCTCTCCACACCTTCAAATGCCAGAGCTGACAAGAAAAACTTTTTTGTTGCGGTGATTTACTTTAAAAGGCTGTTTTGGGGGTCTTCATTTTGTGATTGATATTCTTTATGCTAACAACAAGCTTTCGTAAGGTGTAGCCATCAGTGAAAACTAATTCAAGAGCAAGTACAGAATTTTATAAGGCTTATTAGCTTGGAAACACATTAAAAGACAATCTTTTTAGAAGAGGAAACATAGCGGAATCAGGATTTTAAACAACAATTTGTTCCTATCTGAGCAATCAATTTAATAATTACGTTGCAAGCAAAAAAAAATGCGTTTGAACATATCTAATAATCCTGTTTCCCTCCTTTCATTAGTATCAAAATTAATTTTAAATGCAATATGCTACATGCATTTTCAATTACAACAGGTAAATTAAATCAACTATTACTTTTATTAGTAACATATATGTCACACATGCCTACAAACAAAGTATTTTAAAATCACAGACATCAAATTAGATTTATCTGTGTAAACATTCCAAAACCAGGTGGAGGTACCGAGACATAATTATTTTATAAACCAACCATACACGCTGTATATTTACTGCGAATAACAAAGAGCTTTCTACACTTTGCCAATTTTATTTTTTTTTCCCCCACTGGAGATGCTTTATGATAACAGTAAATGAAAGAACAGGGAGAATTAAATATTACGAGAAAAGTTAAAGACGGCATTTCATTCCGCGCTCAGACACACGGCTAGGGGGACAGAGAGAGGGAGGACACGGTGGTGACATCAGCTCACACGAACAGGCCAGAAGCAGCCAACAAGGTGAAGGATTAACCCTTGAAATCCCACCTACCTTGGTCGTTGGCTTGTGATGTTTCGGAGACATTGACGGCGAGCTGGCTGCTGAAGGAGTTCACGCCCATCATGCCGGTGTGGGCGGGAGTGTTGGCTAGAGTGGGGATCTGGTTGTGGTTGCGGGGCACACTGTACAACGCCTCAGCAATGTCAGCTGCTCGTTTCAGGATTATTTCCTAGAGAGACACAAAATAAGCACCGACAACTCAGATTTGTGCAAATGCTCCAAGTCGCAATAGCGCAAAAATTTACCGAAGAGATTCACGTGGAATTAACAGTGAGGATGGGGGGTTTGCTGCTTGTTTCAACAACACCTCTTGTTTTTCCTTCCCATGCCCAATTGCTCCTCAACATAGTAAATATAAAGAAAGGAAGAAATTAACATAAAACTCCAGTTTAGCACTGGAAGCCAGGTGAAAATTGTCACACGGGTTTTATGCGCCCAAGGCAGGAGTTGTATTTTCAGCAGTTTGCAAAATACAGTACAGCTGATCCACTCGGCTGAGCAGATTTCTTTAGGACTTCCCATTAGTCACTGTATATTTTGGCCTCAGTTCAAGGTTATTCTCTTGCCTTAATGCTTGCTTATGCTTTTGGCACCTCGCACTTAATTGTCATTTCTGATAGGCAAACGGGCGGCAAGAGGAGAAGGGGAAGATGAAGCGTTTCCCTCGGAGCATTGCATCACATCACACTGCCCTCAAGGTGGCTGGCAAAGCCTGGCTGTGTACAAAGGCAACGTGCTGATGCTCTGCCAGCCCCGCACAGAGCAGGTATTGATCTACACGTGTCGGCGTGGGAACAAAGACCGCGGTGCTGACCTACCTGGTTGTTATGGGGCATCCCATATAGGGCTTCAACAAGGTCTGCTGCTCTCTTAAGTAATACTTCCTAAAGGAAAACAAACAACCTGCGTTATGTTTCACTAAGACAAGGGCAGTGCAGCAATGTTGGCAGTTGTATAGTCTCTAATTGGAAGGAACTGATAAAGTGGATAAAATACGTCACACGCCGCCCGTGTGCTCCCACTATATTTAGGGGATGTATTACAAAGATAGGAAGGTATTTTGTTTGGGAGGAAAACAGGGCTTGTGGTTTGAAGTCAAAGTTAGAGACGAGCCTAAAAATAATATTGCATTTTACATCCAGCTGTTCAGCTATGATTGACTCGGAAAGGTGTTTGCTGCTGTAGCATGTAGCTCTCGTGCTGAATTAGTGAAATCAGTGCTTGAGGTTTAATGATGTAGTCTTATGGGTATTAAACAAACAAACACATGGTAGAGATATGAAAGGCACAGGCATCACATTTGGCTGTTAATTCCTAGCACTTTAGTGGTGAAGAACAATAAGTAATTTTCCATATCTTAATTAAACTGGCAGAGTCCTTAAAGACAACATCTCACCCCTAATTCATGCCCCAAATTTGCAAGTGAGTTCAATGCTTATTCCTCTTTATTTTGAACAATAAAGTGAATTAACTTGGGTTAATCTAGTTCTTTCATAATGACATTAAGAAATTTTTCAATTAACCTCTTTGACTGCATGTTGTAAAGGACTTCATAAAT
>NC_089688.1:34522492-34524992 GCF_031753505.1 Anomalospiza imberbis
TTAAAAACTGTCGATTAACTTAATGGCAAAGAATTAATGTGGAAAAGGGGTCGCAT
This sequence comes from Anomalospiza imberbis, assembly GCF_031753505.1. Classification (NCBI taxonomy): domain Eukaryota; kingdom Metazoa; phylum Chordata; class Aves; order Passeriformes; family Viduidae; genus Anomalospiza; species Anomalospiza imberbis. Next base: position 34,522,549 of record NC_089688.1, read on the forward strand.
TTAAGAGTGCAGGTTGTTTTTTTGCAGCTTGATGTACCTACCCAAGAAGTTGCTCAGCCGGAGTTCGTGCGCGGCGTTATTTTACAGGTGATGAGCAGCCTAAGGCATCTCTTAGCAACACGTATTTAATTAGAAAAAATAAACAGATGCTTTCTGACTCTTCACTAACCTTTGGTAACCTTTCGGGATCACCTGGGTGTCGCGGAATAACTTTCTGCAACCTCTGGAAGCCGTAATCTATGGTGGGTTCGTTGAGCGCTGGAACATAAACAGATGAGGGGATTTAAGCAGAGGGGTTTAATAAAATACACATCCCAACAAACACTCCTGAGCACAAATTTACACCCCATGTGCAATTTTCCTCTCAGACCTTATCCCGGCCACAAACCTCATTTTACAACCTGTCCTGAGGAAGAGATTTTTATTTTTTTTTCCCCCTTCACAAAGCAATGATTACTTCTACTTATAATTAGGCTGGAAAATAGTCAAAGGGTTATCCAATATATTGCAAAAATGATAGCACAGTAACAAAGTTACAGGTCTTGAGGCCATATATAGCAATCACTACACTCATGATATGATGTCTGCATCACAGGCTGCTTTCTATACTGGCTGTGGATTTATGGGAAACTGGCAATTATGACATATGTCCAGCTATTGCTAGCTTCAGATTTATCCCTGTGGTCCTTTTTTGTCTAGCATATTGCCTGAGCACAAACCAGGCAGGAGGAGCACTTAATCTTGCAAAGCTTTAATAATCTGTGAATGGCTGACTACAAACTGATGTAGAGCACTATCATTCTACAGCTGCAATCCACTAGCCTCATGAAATTGCAGGCCACAAATAGTAATTAATCTTTTTATCCCTCAAATTGTAATTTTGACTATGAACTGTGCTTGGTCATAAATCAGCAGCACATGCTGCTGTGTACAGTGCATGAATCATGATCCTGACTCAGTTAGACTGCACACATTGTGTTTAACAAGCTTTATAAGGAGTCATAGGGCTTTATTATAGCCCTGCCTGACTCAAACAAAAACTGAGCCTGGAGGCCCAGTGACTAGAGTTAAGATGAAAATACTTATTAGAGTATATTACTCCTTGATGTAGATATCGTTTTCAGCAGACTAACTCCATGGCGCATGGCGCTACATAAATCAATGGGTTTTCTGAGACTAATAAGAACTGCCTCCATCTATTCATTACTCAGCCCGCAATTTAGGCCATCACTCATTAGTCAGCATGTAATTTGATGATTAACACCGTACAACTCAGCAGGTTCGCCGAGCGTGGGCCGACACAAAGGCTACAACTTACTTGGGGAGGGGGGCGTCGGGAAGAGCCGCCCGAAATAATTGGCCGACATTATTATCTAGTGCTGCCATTATTTGTGTAAACACGGGCGGCACATCCCGTGATCAATGCGGGGAGGCTCACACGCATGCACTCAATAACACGACAGAAAGTTGAAGACTGCAATATGATTTGACATTCCATCATGCATCCCGGAGACAAAGGTCCACATAGGAATGTGAAGTAAGACATTTTCTTGTTAATAAAGCATTGATCCGATGTATTGATTTTACATGACATGGCTTTTGCTGGGATTTTGCCCTCCTTTTTCTTTGCAAATAGTAAAGCTCTTCAAAATGCCTTGGCGTATGTGACATGGCAAAATTTCTAACTCTCTGTGATGTAAATTCTATATGTGTAAAACCACTTCATAATCAGACCATTAATCATCAGAAGCTGTCAGCATTGACTTTGGGGACAATTTGTCATGTCTTTGCCTGGGCCCATACAAGTGTGTCAAGCAAAAGCCTGGTGTGTTGGGACAGATGAGCCGCCGGTATAGCCTCACAAAATGACTTGCTTAAAAAAGGATTAAATAAAGTATTACATTTCTTGATTAGAGAACAAAAAAGTGGCACTGGGTGCATTTGTAACATGTCAAGGTTTCTCCTATTTTCCAGCTAATCGCCATGACTGTTTGACTTAATGAATCTGGTCTGATGAAAGGTGATCAGAAAAGATAGATGGCCAACTCCTATTGATTTCATGCAAATGCAGCTGACAGGTGATAGAAGCTTTAATGCAAGCTTTCAGAAGCTTTATGACTTGTAATAACCATACACTTCCATTCTGGGAGAGACATCACCAAATGTTTCAGTTCAATTCAGATCCTCTTCAGAGAACCGCAAATATTGCAGTGGATGTGGCTCCGCCTTCCCCTTTCGAGCCCAGCCTAAAATCAACTTGGAAAGGCTCAGAAGCCTGAGCGTGGAGCTAAGCCTAAGATCATCGCTCTACTTAAGGTTTCAATTATTGCAGGTGATTTCGTCACCCTGGATTTCTCCTCTTCCCAGGATGAACCTCCAGCAGGAGCCCAAAGTGCTCGACCCAGGTTTAAATGACGGGCGGCTTTTTGAACAGCTACTGTAAC
>NC_089688.1:34529992-34532492 GCF_031753505.1 Anomalospiza imberbis
TTGTTTATTTATTTTCCACGCTGGAAAGCAAAGCCCACCCCAGGTGTTGACACCCACAATGCTGGCTGTGTGTGGGAGTGAACGGAGGGATTGTCCTGCCCTTCAGTATATATAACTGCTTTTTATTCCCTTAATTTTGCCTGGCCTCTGCTTTTAGGCAGCCCCAAAAAGGCATCAAGGAGAAGCTGGCAGGGAATACTGGGATGCAGTGCTGCTCACAAAGGAGGACACAAGGACATGTAGTCATTGAATGAAGGGGAATGGCTCCAAACTGAAAAGGATTAGGTTGATGGGATACTGGGACAAATTCTTCCCCGGAGGGTGGGCAGGCCCTGGCACAGGTGCCCAGAGCAGCTGGGGCTGCCCCTGGATCCCTGGCAGTGCCCAAGGCCAGGCTGGACACTGGGGCTTGGAGCAGCCTGGGACAGGTGTCCCTGCCATGGCAGGGGATTGGACTTTAAAGATCCCTTCTGGCCCAAGTCTGTGATAGGACTTAACCAAGAAATATTAAAAGAGTGTTCTGAAGGCTAATTTGTGGCTTTGACATCTTTGAATACAATTGTCAAATCACTGAGTTCAGGAATCATCCATCCCTCTCAAGCTCTATTGTAGAGTAGGTCAGAACATCCCCAGCAGAATAGGCTTTGTACTTAAAAGTGGAGAGGGGAAAAAATTAGGGAAAACACTCCCTGGCCTGTTCCAGTCACCCACCACACCAACCACTGCCTTCGTCCTCCAGGAGGGACGGAAGGAGCACAGCATGAGGGGAGAGAGAAAACAAGGGTGAGGGGCCAGACAGCTGTCAAAGAAACAGCAAGCATCTTCCCCAAATGTGTAGCAAATTAAGGTTTAAATACACTCTGTGACTCATAATCTGTCCCCTGATTTTCAAGAGCCTGATGCCAACACTTGTGGGGTCTCAGCAGGGCTGGTGCACCCTCACTGCATGAGAGATGCCAGGAGGCTGCTGAGAAACATCTGATGGGAAGACCATGGTGGTCTTCTACACTCAGATAATCCTCAGGGATTCTCAGCCCAGCCCCTCCAGGCTGTCCCACCACAGGACCTGGGCTCTTGGCACACTTTTGGTGGTGGAGCTGGTGACAAGTGAAGCACTAATACCTCATGACCCTCAATTCCTCAAGGGCATTTCCACTTTGACTGAGAACGATTGTGTTCCAGGCTCTGATGTTTGCCAAAAAAGTCATTACCATCATAATAGCTGCAGATTTACTTTAAATGAGTGAATGAATGGATGAGATGGAGAAGGAGCAGGAGAGGGAGAGAGCAGGGGAGAATGAATGAAAAGCACTTCACATGCCACACAACCTGCTAAAAATGACTGAAGCAGGCAGTACGCAGGGAACAGGACCTCATACACCCTCTGCTTGTGTGTGCTCTCTCCTCTCCGCATCCAGGCTCACTGGATAAGCACGTGGATAGAAGGACGACATGTCTGGTCCCAGAGAGCCACATGATGGTTGGATTGATGGGAGAGGACAGCCTCACCTGGGACACGGACATGGACACGGACATGGACACGGACATGGACACGGACATGGACATGGACACGGACATGGACACGGACATGGACACGGACACGGACACGGACACGGACACGGACATGGACATGGACACGGACATGGACATGGACACGGACATGGACACGGACATGGACACGGACATGGACATGGACACGGACATGGACACGGACATGGACACGGACACGGACATGGACATGGACATGGACATGGACACAGACACGGACATGACCCCAGTGTTCTCCGTTGTACAGACATCACTCTGCTGCTGCTGTGGGTATTTAGAACCAGTGATACTGGGTATATTTAAACATTTAAAGACTTAAAAGGTAAAGTCTGAAGCAGGGAATGGAAAGCACTTGGAGTTAACCCACTTGGGGTGTTGGTCAATGGAGTATTTTGTATCAGACCACGTCACACATTTCAGCTTTCAGCATGAGAAGAATTTGCAGGTTCAAATACCCACAAATTTGCCATCATTTAAAGTTACAGAATGAGCAGATCATGAGAAACTGGGGATCACATCAGTAAAAAACAGCACCAAGGAGAAAGACTTGGGGGTGTTGGTTGATGAGAAATTCTAGGTGACACAGCAATGTGCCCAGACAGAATTTTTTACAGGGAGGGTAGGTAGGCCCTGGCACAGGTGCCCAGAGCAGCTGGGGCTGCCCCTGGATCCCTGGCAGTGCCCAAGGCCAGGCTGGACACTGGGGTTGGGAGCACCTGGGACAGTGGGAGGTGTCCCTGGGCATGGCAAGGGTGGCACTGGGTGGGCTTTGAGGTCTCTTCCAACCCTAACCATTCCAGTTTTTAGCAGGGAACATTGCAAGGCAGAGACTTGGCACTATTTCAGTGAAGGAGAAGGAAATCTGTGTGATATCAAATCATAAATGCTGTCATCATGCCAAGGAAATCCCACAGCCCAACACACACAGTGCTACAACAAAACATGGCATTTT
>NC_089688.1:34537492-34539992 GCF_031753505.1 Anomalospiza imberbis
AAATTAGTATTAACCAAGCAAACGCTGCACCGCTCGATGTGTATTAAAATAAGTATTGTACCCAGTTATTAATTTGCACTATTCACTTTTAAATGCAGCAAATACCTCATTAATTTAATTTTAGGTGCCCACCAGTTTATATTGCATTTTACAGTCTAGAAGGCAATTTACTATTAACTGGCAATTACATACAGAATGATTGTTAATTCTGCTCCTAAGTGCTAGCTGCTTGAAAATTGTTATCTCTCTCTAATTTTTGACCTTCTTACAACAGGGGTGAGGTACACTGGGAATACAAAGGACTAGTAGAGAAGAGCCGGACATGTCATTTGTGACTCATTCTTTTAATTCACCGTGCTAATCAACTGAACTGCCACAATCTCCCAAGGTAATTGTATCTTTATAATAGTTGAAAGCAGCGGGCAAAAAGGCATGGATAGATGGGGAAAGGCCTTGCCTTTGCCTGCTGGGAGCTGGCGTGCTCCTGCTTCTGCGCCGGGCTAATGGGGGCTTTGGAGAAAAATCTGGAACTTTCGCATCTCCCTGCCCTGATGGTTTAATGTCTCAACTTCTGCGCTCACAAAGGCTTTGTGCACCACACTACACTCTTGTTTCATTATTCCGCAGCCTTGTTGCCCTATGGTCTACCTCCTGCTGGGAAGGTTAAATGTTAGAGTGCCAAGCCAGGCTGCAAGCATGGTGGGACACTGATGGGAAACAGATGCCCTGGGGAACCAGCCCCTCCCTCCACCAGGCTACAGCATTTTCATTTTCTGAAATACAGCAAGGCTTGGCTTCCCTCTCAATGGCAGCTGTAATTTCCAAAGACTACCTCAGCCACCCTATCACTCTGGGATAAAGCACAGCAGAAGTTTCTCGGTCAGGCAGCCTCTGGCTTTCTCTCTTTATTTCCTTATTGCTGGGATATTGGCTTTTGTTTCCCTCCAAAGGTGTTTTAAATATCTATTCCTGTTAAAGTGTTGTTAGTTACATAACTTTATTACAATTTCATCCCAGTGAGAGAAGCTCCTGACATTCTCATGATCCTTTGGAACATCTTTACTTAGAGATAAAGACAAAAGACAACCCCAAGAAAGAAAAAAATTGTTTGTTCTTCCAGTTCCATAAACAAATTAGAAAGTGTTCCAATTCCACATTAGAAAGAACCTCAGAACAGCAAAATTAGCCACATTTGCAAAATCTGCACCTCAGAAATCAGTGAAAGACATTACTCTAAAGCAAGTTAGAATTCCAGGCTCTGCCCTGAGAGCCAGACCATCATCTGGTTCAAATCTGCGGCGCTTCCCTGTGCGCCGTGGAACTGCACCAGCTCCCAACAGCTCAGATGTCTGGAACATGGGCTAAGACTTTTAATTCATTCATTTTTTATTTTGTTGGACACTTCTTTTAGCTTGTCATACTCACAGGATACTCAGCTGTAGCTTTGCATAAACTCTATGTATACATATATATGTGTATCTATGTGTCTGTATATATATACAAAATATTGCTCATAAGAGCATTTTGAAGCCCACGACAGTGACAGCCCCACCTGTGCTCACCACCTTTGCAGCAAAACAACTCTGCCATTTGGGATAAATCATCTGCCTCAAAAGCACCACAGTCACCACCATTTGGAAGCTCTGGTGAAACCAGTCCTAAAGATTAATAAATGCAAATATTTTCTCCTTCACCAGCCAGAAGTGTGGAACTCAGGTTTGGATGCCAGTGTTTTTGCTCAGGTTTAGATTTGTTTGGGAATAGAGAAAATATAGGAATCTCAGGTGCTACCATCACTTAAAAGTTCATTTCAACAATAGACCTTAGGCAGACACAAAAACATATCCAGGATGTGTTAACAGTTTCAAAAGTCCTCCCTTAAAACTACCCAGGAATGCACTTTTCCCATTAGATCTAAATTAATAGATAGAAACAGTTGCAGTCTAGTGGGAAAATATTCATCAAAATGCACATCATCTGCACATCATCTGCAATCTGCATTATCTACCCAATAAGCAGCGAGGACTCTCCCCGAATCCCTGCAGTCTGTCGAGTAAACAGTTAAGGCTCTTTGTTTTCAAAAGAGAGATTGATTCATCAGATCAAATTTATTACCTAGAATCCTCGTCCAAAAGTACAGTAAATTAAATTGCTATTTCTCCCTTTTCCCTCCCTGCACCTCAGTTAAATTCATTGGTAAATGCCAGAAAAACTCCAATACACATTTCAGATAAAAAGCCAGCAATACTTCATCCCAAAATAAGAATTTTCATATTAAAACCACTGCAAAACCACAAAGTTCCGACTTTTTCTTGTGCTGTTGTAAATTAAAATCAAATGTATTTAAAAGAATTGGCACAAATAAATCATTCCCAGGCTTGTGAGTTTGTATCCCAAGTTTTTGGTCTGAGGGAATCTTTAGAGACAGATTGTGAATAGGGTTGGATAAAGTCATTTGGATCCAACAACAGCTCCTTGAACCCATGCCTAAAACTTCAAC
>NC_089688.1:34544992-34554992 GCF_031753505.1 Anomalospiza imberbis
GAATTTGCTTTGCAGGTCAATCCCATTCCCATTTTAAGGGGTGGAAACTTATTCCGGGCACACTAAAATCCCAGGAAGCTGGGTGGTGATTTCAGCGGGAGCAGAACCTGGTGGTGACACTCCTTTCCTTAGCATGGCCCTGCTCATCAGGACCCTGAGAACTCCTCAACCCCACCAACTTCCAGAGCGTGTGGAACTGTGGCCCTGCCATTCCCTCCTCCATCCAAGGGCGTCAGGATTCTCTGCCGCCCTGTTCCAGCAGCGTTTATTTACTCTGAGTTGTTCCCTTACCATCATTGTTATTAAAAGTAGGACTTTAAGGAGCTGCCGTTCAGATTTTCACATTCATTTGCAACGGTGCAGCTTACTCGACTGAGCATTTATGGGATGTTAGGCAAAGAGGATTTGGCACTGTGTTTTTTAACATTTAAAGAAAGCAAATCAATTACCGTATCGCCAAGAAAAGGAGCTGCTGGTAAGTGACATTTATGTAGATTTTCTGTAGCATGGAAAAGTGGCCTTTATTTTTCTAAGCGATATTTGCTGCTCAGAGTCAAATTCTTTTCATGCAGCTTACAAAAATAAATACTCGTATTTTGCTAAGATCATAATAGCTCATTAGAAGAGGCTGAATTTGGACCTAGACTAAAACCTAACACCACAGGGCTGAGCATGCTTACTTGAACCTATAATGTTGCTAGTTCTGGCTCTCTGGGGAAGGAGAGGACGAGGGGAGAGGATTCAGCCTTCTTAATTGTGAACCTCATTAGTGACGGTTGCTAGGCAAAACACACACCTACTTTCCGCGCATATGAAAGAGATAAACAATACGTCATAGACCATAATGACTCTGGTGCTCAGGGCGACCTTTAATTATTATATTTTTGGTCTCTTATACCTTAGTTATTAATGCAGAAAAACAAATTAGGGTTGTGTGTGTGTGTGCGGACCGCGGCAGATTTGTAAATCACTTTCCATTTTTTGATGTCTAGATCACGTTTCCTTCTGATAGTTGGTGCTCACCTCATTCATTCCCCTCCCTGCCCGTTGGTAAATACTATTTGAAACGTAAAACGACAGTGATTGTATTAGCAGCTTAGTATTGTTATCACTTTAATTAATTTTATTAGTGCAAAAAGCCATGATCCTGTCAGTGTGTTAGTAACAACTTGCAAGAGGAGTCCCGTGGAAACTGGTGTGCATGGCCCAGCAAGTCAGGTCATAGCAGGTTTGAGAGTCTAACTCTTCCAGAACTCAAGATGCATCAAAATTAAACGTATTTAAATTTTGGGCAACACTAAACTCTTCAGGAAGTTGGACTGGATGATCCTCCTAACTGAAAATATTCTATTCCATTCTATTCTATTCTATTCTATTCTAGTCTATGCTATTCTATTCTATCATATCCTATCCTAATTTTATTAAACAGAGGTTTCCTGAGAGCTGGTTTGCATCCTTACACTGGTATATTTTGCAGTCCAAACGAAGTGATATTTAAATCCAAATGACTATTTTGGGCTTTGCAGGACAATAAATACATGTGTGCATGTGTCCAGGCACAGCTGCAATTGTGTGTGAGTGATTCAGGGGCTGATGGGCTCCAAAAAGATAGGATTTCACAATTCTGGATTTTCAGAGACACTTTCCATTCTCCTCTTCATCTCAGCCTATCTTCTTTTAGCAGTTCAGGCAAAAAGTCAATCACATTGAGTCAGGCTGAAGAAAAACATTTTATGCTGTTTTTCTCATCCAAACCCCCTCCTGCCGTAATCTGCAGTAAGGCCCAGGCACAGGAAATTGACCTCACAGTAAATTCTTTACAGATTCGGTCATGTTTTTACCATCCATTTAAACTTGCATACATAACCTGAGATTGTACCTCTGGATCAAGGAATATGACAAGCCAAAATAAAATCAAGTCAAATTAAAGAGCAAGAAAAAGCTGCAAGCAAAACAAGAATGAAACAAAAAAAAAAGGAGAAGAAATAAAATAGGAAAAGATGAAAAATTGGTTGTGACTGCAAAACTGTAAGTATTAAATAAAGAGAGAAGTCAGAAGCTGATTCAGAAGCGTCCATGTTGCAGTTGACAAGGGCTGAGAAATACTAATGGACTTTTTTAATGGGTGCTTTGATGGATGGGAGAAGAAATGATGTAAAAGTAAATGTAGTGGTGTCTCAACATAAATATGGTGAAATTATAAAAAAAAAAGGGAAATAAAAATAAAAATAAAATAAATAAAATAAAAAAGCATTGCAAATAAAAAAAAAAGGACATGTAAATGTGTGCCTACCATTTTCCAGATAAGAAGGGGCCGTACCTTCTGAGGGGTCAAGGCGGCGAGCCCGCCTTCCGTGTTTGGAATTGTTGTGTACAAACATGTTGTCTGAGACAGCCAGCACGTGGCCATCCACATTGACTGTTGTTGATACAACAACCTGGAAGAGAAAACAAAACCCCACATTTGAAAAATCCTGCAGACTTTCCCTGAATCAGGTCTCGTAAGACAAAACAGCATCCTGTTACTTTTCTGTTTCTATTTAAACGGAGTGAATGACATCTCTGAATACATCTTTGTTTACGTGGGGACCAATGGTGATTTTTAACTCACAATTGTTTCTCTTCAGAACCTGCTACACTAATTAGAGTTTAATCTCCTATTATGCTAACAAATGAATTCAATTCAGGGAAATATTCTTCTAGCCATTAGTTTCAGAAACACCCCTCTAGCCACTCATTTTAAAAGCTGATGTTTTGATTGATCTGTTGATATATTGATTAGATAGTTTATCTAATTAAAATTTGTTCACTTGAGACTGTCTTCAAATGAAGGGTTGTGAGGATTCCAAATAAAAAAAGCTTAATAAATCAGGAACTGTCGTAACTCCCCATTTTTTCTTCAGTAAATGATCTCCAGGTCAGTTTTACAATTACATTTAATGTCTGATAATGAACTTTTTTGCATCTGAAAAGGCCGAGTTGAATATGAATAGTGAAAGTGTTTTCAATCCATGAAAAGTATCCCTTCTCAAGTTCATTTGGATGGTGATTGACCCTGGTATGTCAATGGAATTTCCTCCTTTATTTTTGAGTGAAAGGCTCCTATTCTTGTGTCCAGGTTCAGAGTCCGGCCATAGAAGAGATGATGGATAGGGCCTCCTTTGGCTTCCAGCTGCTTCTCAGTCGAATATGGCAAAGGAACATATGCAAAAGGCACAACCTTCCCGATGCCAACACCTTCACAATGGAGCTGTGGGACTCCTTCCCCTTCCAGATCGCCATATCGGCAGCACGGGAGCACCAGCCAGGGAGGAAACCGGTTTGTGTGGAGCACGGCTTCGTAGGTGGGTCACTGCTATCCCAGACTGACATTTACATCTCATTTAAATACTCCAGCATGGGCCCTTTGCTGTGATTCCAGGTTGTCTAAAGGAAGCGGCCGCTGCAGCGTTTCCTTTGGGGGTGAGTTGAGTCCGTAAAGTCACTTCCTTAAGTCAGACCTTATCAACACAGCTGGTGAGGGCAGACAAAGGTGGGACAGATCTTAGTGTCCACCTTCCATTTACCTAAATTTTGGTTATAACAAAGGTGATTGCAGGGTTCTCCCACCAGCTTCTAAACCAAAACACTTAACGAACACAATGGAAGGAGAGCAGAGAGCCTCCTTTGCACAGAGCTGGTCCAAGGTATCAGAAGAAAATCCTTGTCTGCTTCTGTGTTTTGGATCACCTCTGATCCTGTTTCTTATTCACAAGCCATAATTAGCTCTCAGCTATCACAGCACCTTTTCTGTGTATCCTGCCTCCTTGGAGACAGCCATCTGCAGTACCCTTTAGAACAGCCCCAGGGCAACTCTCTGCCAGGCTGCTCTGCTTCCCCAGCTTTGTCCTCCCAGAAGTGGACACCTTCCTTCTTGTCAACATCCACTTCGGAGAGTGCTGAGGTTGCACGCTCAGCTCAGCCGCAGAGCTGCTGCCAGGCCACTGGGCTATCCTCTTTCACTCTTAATGAGATTCCCAGACTTCCAGAAATATTGCAAAACATGCAAGAGTGATTTCCAGCCAGGATTTCTGGGTTTGGTTCCTAGAACACGGTGTATTAAAGAGACAGAGCAAGGTGTATATGAAAATGACAACTATTTTTGTTCTGTCATGTCTATATAGGTCAGCCACCAAGGGAAAATACTGTAGTTCAGCAAAAGAAAGTCGACGTGCTACGCTTTGTTATATCGCCTCACTCCTGCAGTGCACCTCCACAAAGGTGCTGAGGCAGGGAAACCAGGTAAAAACACTGTTCGAGATCTGACATCCTGTTAAGTCCAGTTAAACCTTCTGAGAGGCAGGGAGATTAGCTAAAGAGACCCAGGAAAGTCTTTCTAGTGCCTACTGGCTCCATTGTCGACCACAAGATCACTCGTGACTGATGCTTCATTTAGTCATCAGTGAGACAAAGAGGACACTTCCACTCATTCCAGGTTTGACCTTCTGTTCTGTTCAGTTGGATCAATATCACCGATGCCACGTGAAGCTGAGATGCATGAAAAATGGAAGACTGGCTCGATTGTTTTGAAGGAATATATTTTTTTTCCAGCTACAGATCTTTTCTGTTGGCTGGCTCAAGGGTGCTGGCTTCCCCGGTTGGTTGGCTGTGCATGAAAACAGATGTCACATGTTTTGCTATCAAGTTTAACCACAAGTAATTCTTCTCCAAACTGAGAAAGTCCTGAACATCTCAATACTACTTTATTGCTGGAATCAAATATGAATCATTGTGAAATATTTTGGAAAAAAAAAAAAAGGCAGTTATTTCCTAACGAGCCTTTCGAATGACCCCAGATACAGAGGAAATAATTTGTCCATCCCATCAGTTGCCTCTCTGTAGTGCTATGATTCACCACAGGATATCTCAAAAGCTGTAAGGAGAAAGTGAAGTATTAAATATTTTCTTACACAGTTGAAACAAGAATCTGTGGGTTGGGCCACCACTGCTGGATCTACAAGTTGTGAACCAGAGAAGTACGAGTTCCAAACTTTCCTGTGCTCCAAAGTTGTGTTCTTAATTTAAAATCAAACTACTCAGTCTACGTAAAACCTCTGCAGGTCTGAGCAAAGAGCACACTACAACACAAGGTGATAGCAGGAAGGAAAATTAGGGAAATAATTCCTAAGGGAAGACCCACTTGCTCCAACACTGATCCATTACAGCCCCCTGCAGAACTTCAGAACCAGCACTTAAATTAATGGGAGCAATGTAAAATACTGGCAGCATTTTTTTAAAGCACTGGAACAACACTGAGTGGAAGCACTGACTGTGTTTTTTCATAAGTTCAAGATGAAGATGTGATCAAGTCTTGTATACATCATTTATGCATTTAGAGGGGTCTGTACCTGGAATCTTCGCATGTCTCGTGGGTTGCCTGCATTCTTCAAACAGTTCTGATTGCACTTGAGGAAAAACTTTAGAAAGAATCTATAAAAATACAAAATTGAAATCTATTAGATTCATCAAAATGTAAATCCAATTTTTTAGAAGTTTAATAAAATCTAATCATAAATAGTTATACCCAAAAGAATACTGCTAGTGAAATATTACTTTCCTATTCGTTAATGAACTTATTTTAAAGCATAAGATCTCTGTCATAAACAGAACATTATTGCCAAGGAAAGGCAAATTTATATTTTTAATTTTTCAACAACTACAAATGTATTGACTCCAGGCCATATCCTTAGCTCGGTGTGGGAAAGTTGATTTCAATGACTCATTGACTTCAAAGGCAATGACTTACACCAGATGAGAGTTTGTCTCTACTTTTTTAATACTTTTCATTTTTTTCACAACTTATATTAGCAGTAATGACCTCTACGTCGAAAAATTCCAAAGGTAATGATCAATCTTCTGAAAAACACTTGGCTTTGCCTCCGGTTTGGAAACTCGAGCTATTCAAAGGGACTCGATCCAACTCCTGCTGACTCCAGGGAGATCCAGGCAGGATCTGCCCACCGGCAAGGCCCCGGCTCCCTCATTGTTTTTGAAAGGGAAGGAACATGGCAAATTAGGCCCTGTCTTACGACCTCTTCAACCTTTGCCAGCCTTCAGCTGTGAGGAGTCGCTCTACCCAGGGATCGAAATCCAGCTTATTTCTGCTGAGCGGCAACCAGCAATTATTTAGGACTAACCCTTATCATCCAGGCATCTCCCCATAAACCGTTTTTGCAGCAACGCTGCCTCAGGGGAGCACAGCAAGCACTTAGAGGGAAGGGGGAAGCTCGGGAAGATGGAAACTCCTTTCTGCCGCCCTCCTGCACCGCAGGAACGGCTGATCTGGGAAGTCTCCACCCTGCAGGTGAAGCAAACCGCGGGATCCTCGGGAGGATGTTCGCAGCCTGACATCATCTTTTTTACTTATGCACTCATGTTTTCATCTTTCATAATAAAGCTATGTCTTAATTAGGTTTTCTGGCTAATGACCGACCACTAATGACAAGAAAAGCTTGGGATTTTCTCCTCAGCCAGAGTTCCTCAGATGCTCCAGTCCAGCAGCTCGTGCTGCCCAACTTTGTACATGCTGGACAGCAAGGTCAACCAGAACTTCCACGTTCAGAATATGAACAACTTTGATTTATTCATTCATGTCAGTATTCGTAAGTGACTGGGACTATTATTGCTGCACACACCTCACAGAAGTTTCCATGTGCCAAGAGCATTCCTGGCAGGAGCAAGACAGGAACATCTCTCCTCCTTTAGCACCCAAAAAAGACCAGCCATGGCCAGCAGAAAGAACAACAGTGGCTGTAACGCATCCTGAGAAGCTTCCAGGGCCATACAGGAGCATTATGGGAACATCCCCTAGACAAAAGCTGGTGCTTTTAATCCCAGCTCTTCCTTCTCCATTAAACCGTGAGCAGCACCCCGATGTTACCCCAGGACACGAATGCTGAAGGAGCAATCTCTCATATCAGACAGGCAAGCAGGGAAACAACCAGGTTTACTGAAACTGCATAAATAAATCGATGCTGACAGTTCAGCTGAATGCACATTTCTTTAAAACTTCCTGTCCCAAAACCTGCAAAGGGGTTTCAGGTGTTGAGCTGAAAAAGATCTGGATTTCTGTGGTGGATGACATGATCTCCTAGTTTGGATGCTCAGGTTTTCTGGATGCTGTTGCAGGGACATTATCAGCAACTCCATGAAGCTGCCTCTGTGTAAGCCACAAGTTCCCCCTAATTTTATCTGCCATATTTTGGAGGTTTTTTTTTGTGTTTCGGATCAGTTTTTACTTTTTTTTTTTGTTGCTTTTGAGATACTTATTCTATCCAGACCATTTGATTATAGGCCAGGTTCCCTGCCCATTGCAGGGGGGTTGGAGCTGGATGATCTCTGAGGTCCCTTCCATGCCAAACCATTCCATGATTCTATTATTCCAAAGGTAACATCCTTTCTGTCAGACCTCTATTTGGTTTTGCACAGCTTCCACCACCCAAACTGTGAGTCTGTGCAAGGCCCAGCTGATGCCCAGCTCCACACAGAAGCACGCAGTTCTGGGGACCCAGGAGCTGGGACCAGCCCCCAGCTTTATGGCTCCTTAGTGCCACTTCCAGGCTGAAGAGAGGTATCTTATCTGCCTTTTTTTTTTTTTTTTTTTTTTCTGATCTCAAATGGGTGTTGTGAGGCTTATTGAGCTAATGTTTGTAAATTGCTCGGAAATTCTCCAATGAATTGTGCACTAGGAATGCTAAGTATTGCTCCTCGTGGATTGTTTTTAGCGTGAAGCATTCATGATGAATTGTTTCTATACAGAGAGCTCACATCCTGTCAAAGAAAAAGGGCCATTAAGCACCCTTTCACTAAACATCAACTGGAACCCGTATTTGTTCAATTATTTGGTGAAAAGGACCCACTCTTGGTGAAATTAGACATCATCAAGTTTATTAGGATGGCTCTGAGCACCGGGCTAAATATTGATGCCAGGCTGGAGTGAACACAAGCAGCACTCTCATTTCAGCTCCACTACATTCCTTGACGCTGAGATATTTTATTTCGCTCTTTTCTCTGTGCTTTCAGAGTCCACGGAGCACAGGTGGCATCAGGACAAGCTTTTCAGAGGAAGACAACATGAGTGAAAAAACAGATTCCCAGGCAGGGTGCTCCTCCGTGCCAGAAGGAGATGATTGCCTTGGTGGTTGCTTTCAGCTGACCACCAAGGACTGTGGGCACTGCAAACCCATCCCTCCCACCCCAACCACGAGGTCTCTGTGGCAGAGCAAGAAGCAGGGACCTGAAGCAGAGCTCTGCTTGGTCTCATCTCTAACTTTGAGACAAGAATGAGACTTCAAGCCTTTCTAGGTTTGGCTCTCCCTGTTATATTTTGTATTATAAGCAGAAATTTTAGCCTTCTTTAATAAATAGAGCCTTGCTAAACAGCCTTCCCAAACAGGCTAAGCTGCTCCTAAAATACTGATAGGGAGAAAAATGCACTCTTTGCCATGTCCCCTTGCTCTGATTTTTTTTCCCACTGCTAGAATGGGGCCTGCTACCCTCTTAATTAAAATGTATTACCTTCCACCAGACTCCACTATTTTAAGCTAAAATTTACATCTTTTATTAACTCACCTCACCTA
The DNA here is from genome assembly GCF_031753505.1 of Anomalospiza imberbis. Lineage (NCBI taxonomy): Eukaryota > Metazoa > Chordata > Aves > Passeriformes > Viduidae > Anomalospiza > Anomalospiza imberbis. The sequence goes on from NC_089688.1 coordinate 34,553,611, forward strand.
TACACTTAGCTCTGATGCCTCTCGCCGCCCATCTGCCATCCACATACAGTGAGTCACTTGATATTCCACCCACCAATTTTTCCTAACAACCACTGTGCAATTAAACTCAACACGTTCTGTTGCGAGGTAAATTAGGCACACCTGCGGCCAGCCTGCATTTGAACCGCATCAGAAAAGGACCTAACAAGGTGAGAGCAGTACCACAAAGTTATAGGCCTGTCAAGCAATTAGGTTTTCACTTCTGGGACATCCGCACAGTGCAATTATGCTACACATTACAACCTGGCTAATCTTCTGAACAAATGTCATGTCTCGGAGAAGCGAGGAAAAGCAGTTCATCTGCAAATGTGGCTGCTCTTAAGCCTCCACCTTATGCACATAACAACCTACAGGAGACTTTTTTTTGTGAAATGAAAGATGGTTTTTTTCCACAGAAGATTTTTTAAACCCTGCAAGTGCTTTTTCATCCTGTTCACCTCTTCTTAACCTCTGTGAGAGGAGGTGTTGTAGCAAATAGACCAGAAATACTTTTGTACTTAAATTTCAACACTAAGCAAGAAAATCCTCGGTGCTATAAGCACGAGCAGTGGCTTCAGTTTGGTCCAATTCAAATACTGCTTGGCTAAAGGAATATTTGTGGCAGAAAACCACCTATTACACCCCAGAAACACCATTAATAAAATGTATTTCCACCAGACCACAAACCGAAGCGTCATTCATGCAAATAAACCTCAGCAGGAAGCAACTGCTTCATCCTTTTTATTTCAGATATGGAGTCTGAGTGTCCTGGTGACAATACCTTGAGCCAAACTCTGCACTGGTCAGAGGTGAGATCACAAGGGAAGTCAGTGGAACCGTGCAGGGACAGGCAGCTTCCACCCCTTTATCCAGTAAGATCTTCCCAACATCCAACTCAAACCAGACAGAGGACACAAAACCTTGCCAGCCCTGCAGAAAGCATTTTGTTTTACTCCAATAATTCCGTTTCATTTTTATCTGTATTTCAGGTACACAGTTTTGTTGTTCAATTAAGCCTGCAGACGAGATCTTGCTGCAGTACAAAATACAGAATTGTTAAGATATGACAGGTCTGCTCTACTTTCATGAGTAAAAAAGATGGGATTTGGATCATTATCCGTGATTTTGAAGTTCTTTGGAGGAGAAGCTGTCCACAGGGGCACAGTGCTGTTAGGGGGTGGAGGAGGGAGAGAGCAGGAGAAGAGGAGACATTTGAAGTCAAATGGTAATTCTCATCCTTTACTCGATTACCCTTTAATTGGCTTTTTCCTAAGAAATATCTGACAACCACTTTGCATATCTCTTTTCCAGAGCCTAGTAAACAAAGGATTTAATACTCTTGTTATGAAAGGAAAAATCTTTCC
>NC_089688.1:34577492-34584992 GCF_031753505.1 Anomalospiza imberbis
TGTTTCTACATTCATGCTCCTATATGTTCTTTTTTATTTTCTGCTCAGGCTAAATAAATGCCAATATTCACCTTGAAAGAGTCATCATAAAGTAACTCCCATGGGATATAAAAATATACTTCTCTCATCCTCCATCCAAACAGTGTCAGATGAAGTTAAAAGACATGGTAAATGTGCTAAAATCTGCTTATCTGAATTTTTTTCAGTATAACTGAGCAGTCATCACCTAAACTGTCAAGATACACTGTATAGAGAAAAGTGCAGCGCTTTTGAAGTATATTTTCATAAATTTAGGGGCTGGAACCATAAGTCCTCTGCAGGCAAAACTCTGCTAAAAAAGCATACAGAAGCATTTGGCATTAGAACTATTCATTTAGGATCAGTTCTAGAATACTGAAATTGAAATAAACCTACAGTTAAAATATTATTTAAAGAGATTATAGAATAGACTCGAGCTCTACCACTTTGCCCCATGCTTGCTTCAGCCTCATTCTTTTGCAAATAAATGACATGTGTGGAAATAAGAGGGAAAATGGAAATGGATAGATTGCCACTTCCCAATTAAGCAACCAGGAAACTAAATTTTAATCCTGATGTCTGGAAGCAACTGCACCAGCTGCAGAAGGACACAAAGAAATAAGTGTACAAAACCCTGCCTACAATCTGGGGGCAAGAGGGAAGGAGTAAAAATAGGATTTAAAATGACTCATTGACCTCGGCCAGGGGATGAGACAGGCAGGGCCCACTGGGGATACTGCTCTTCAGGAACAACCAGTACAACCAGTACAGCCTCCCAGGGATTCCCAGTGTGGCTCTCCACCACCCTGTGGAGGTAGGTTGGCCAAGGCACTTGGGATCTGCTGGGAAGCAGTCTGGATATGTGTGTGGCCATGGATCCACCTCCCAGTTCCCTGTGGACGTGATGCAACCATCCACTTTCCTGTGGACATGGGTCTACCCATCCAGCTCCCCGTGGCAGCAGCTCCCAGGGCTGGGGGTTGCCCACGGAGCTGGTGGCTGCCCACAGGCCTGATGGATCAGCACAGCTCTGACCACATCCCTGCCTTTCTCCACACTCAACATAACTTGGCCAAGCTCTGTGCCCTGTGCTGCAGAGAGGTCTGATCCTCCACCATCAGTATCCATGGGATTTTTGCCTCTGATATCACACAATGTGGGATCTAAACCCAAGAGCCAATTATTCAAATTTTACACAGATGCAACGAACACCTGACAGCATAAATAGAAGTAACTCCACTGGTATCGACGGATTTGCACATGCTTTTGCAAAAGGTCATTTTAGACCTTAATATTTTATAAGTTTTTACTTTGATGTCATAATTTTGTCAGGTTATTTAAGTATTTTATTGCAGCACTGGTGAAAAATGCCTTGTGAGTTTTCTGCGAAAAGAATTTATTTCCCATTCGTCTCAGGGAGAACGAAGGTCCGTTTACAGATAACGTGAAACCTGTGTTCTAATAAGAGATACATCTTCAATTATTCATTATTACACTTATTGGTATCTTACACTGCACTTAACAGCAAGGCAGATCTCTGTTCTCTGCTGGAGCTCGGCAGCAGCCATGGGTAAAACAGAAGCGGTGCCAACACCAGCAAATTCCTGGTGCCATTTTGGCACAACCATTTGGCATCATCCTGTTGCTTTGCCACATCTACCAGTACCACTGAGCAAAAGCAACCTGCCTGTGTGTCCTATAAAAGCAGCAAGACTGTCCTCAAAAGCTGTGATTTTCCCTTCCTGGTGCATATGGTGTTTTCTTGGTTTCAATGATATGGTTTAATTTGAAGCCTGGGGGCTTGGGCAGGGCAAATTAAAGAGCAGACGAAGCGAAAGCTGTAAAAAAAGGGTCTCGTTCCTGTCACTCTCCCTCATAAATACAAGTTGGTTTTGCCTTAGATCTGGTAGTTACAGTATGGAATAAAAATCAAAAGTGAGTAAAAGTCTTCTCCACATGCTTATTTTAATTTAATTTTTAATTATTATTTATATTAAAAAAAAAACGTATAAAACACGTCATGGTAGATACATAAACTCATAGAATGGCTTGTGTTGGAAGTGGGCTTTGAAGATCATCTGGTTCCACCCCCCAAAGTGAGCTGTGTAAGCAGTTCAGGGCTGACCTGTTCCTCTAAAAAATGCAGCAGGGTCTGAGCAGCCCAGTGAGGTGGAGTCCACAGATCCTGTTGTTCCAGTGGCAGTCTTCAAGCAAGCATCACAGAGTCAGGGTTCATCATTCACTCCTCTGGAACAACCCCAGCAGTTTGTTCTCCTCCATGAAATCCAGTCAAGGGAAATCTTCATCTGGAATATCTCAGTCAGCACTGGGCTGTGCTGAGATCCTCAGGAGCACGGTGGCCACCAGCTTCAGGTGTTGTGTCCTCAGCCTTCACCTGGATGCTGTCCTGGGTTGTTCTCAGCGTGGAGATTCTGTCTCCTCTCAAGTAACTTCTCCAGGATCCAAGCGTGGATGAGGTGCAACCTCACAGCCACAGAGAGGAGAGCTCCAAGTCCTCCCAGCTTGGAGCATCCACCCTGGTGTGGTGCTCAAGCTGCTGGTGGGAGCCCCATGGAAAAGACAACGGTGGTGGAAGCAGCTGAGCTCCACATCCACGAGAAAAACGGAGGAGCCGCGCACGTTTTGAGGAGGAACATCTGGGCTACTGTCAGCATCTTACACGCATTTACTTAATTGCAATCTTGAATGAAATTGTCCGTCATAAAAGATGCCTCGAGAATTTCGATTTCAGCCGTCTATGGGCAGCGTCTGCTCCCATCGTTTGTCTTAATTTTATTTCACGACCACTAACTGTAGGCACTACTTCAGAAATATTTTGAATTTAGTTTTAATTGTACAGCTTTCAACTCACGCAACATTTCTCTTTGTGTTGAAAGCATCACGGTGATTTATCCTCATTATTGTGTAAATAGGTTTCGGCAGTTCTCAGTAAATAAAACAAAGAGTGACAGGAGGAGAAGGGGGAATTTGCTTTCCTACCAATTAGAGTAGCCTTAGGCAGTACTTTTAAGAGGAGATAAATCCTGCAAATCACTAAAATGATCCTGTCACATGCACCAAATATTAAAATCACACAGCGGCGCACTTCATACAGTTTGCTTTGGTTTAATGAGTTGGGGTGGGCTTCGTCATGAGGTTTGCATCTCGCAGTTGGGGACTCTTGATTGACAGTGAAGATCATGCCCAACTGCAGCTTCCTAACCAGTAGGGCCAGATGGAAAATCACAATTCATGTTTAATATGCAGTTTTTCAGCTAACGAAAATTCCCAAATTGTCTCCTCACCTCCTACCTGAAATTTTTTTCCCCATAATAAATGCAAAATATGCTTCATATTAGCCAAGAGTGCTTTTTTCCCCCTTCCAGCAAGTTATTAAAAAAATCCTGTATAAATGATCCCTATTAAGTGAACAACCTGTTAACTTCTTCAATTATGTAAGTTATTAAAAGATAAGTTTGAGAAACATCTGTTGTCACGCTCAGACACTTTTCAAAGTGAGTAAGTGGCCTGTCAGGGCAAAGAGAGAATCACAGAAGAAGACAGTTTAAAAGTACTAAAGAACTAAACAAATGCTTTGTTCTATGAAATGTGTGCTCCTGTACCATGGTGGGGAGGTGCTTTACGGCAGAGAACACAACTGGTAATGTCTGCAAGGGCGTTTTAGCCACTGGAAACAAACATGATGATATAGCATAATATATGTAATAAACAGATGGTTGATATCATGCTTTTAATGATAAAAAGACATAGCAAACATATTGCATGGTGTCACAGTGGCCCTTATAACTCACAGCCTCGCTGTTAGAGCTCAGAGTGCCCTATTTTCAATTATTATCTCCCCCTCCACCCTTCTCCTGCAGTCAAGTTTTACACTCTGACATTTATACTTAGTATATTGAGCAATGATTGTTACCTTGTTCCAGCATTTTTTGTGCAGTGCTTTATGAGAGTGGAACTAAATGTATGACAGGAACCCCAGTAACCTGAGACCCTGGGTCAGTAATGTATTAAAACAAAACAAGACACACATGGCTTTGGCACAGCAAGAAATCATGCAGGAATGGGGGCTGAGACAGGCTGAGATAAAGAAGGCCCTACCTAACAGCTGCAATTATAGCCTTCGTTATATGAGTCAATCCATTACTGCATATAGGCTTGACAAATTACCATAAATGCCACGCCAGAACAACAGCCAAGTAATTTAGCTTCATCCTGGACACTTTGAAAGTTGGTACATCTAAATATTGCAGCGAGGCCTAATTAATTAATCAGTCTTGTTGGTGGTGTAATGATTATCCTTTTTTTTTTTTTTAATTTAAAAACTCCCTCCAACTAAACAACTGGCAAATTATGATTATAGTGGTTGGAGGATAAAATCATTGATCTGTTCTCTCATTTGAAATGGAATTGCACATCAATTTGTAAACGTCCCGAAATAAATACAAGTTTCTCGATGCTCCTTCCAATAACGTATATCTGCAAATTAAAGACTTTACACTAAAGAAATTCTTGCTGTCAACTGCCCACAAGGTAACAAACGCTTGCAGAAGCTCCACAGAGTATTGATTTATAAGTATTAAATGATATGATTCTATTTTATCACTTTCTCCTATGTAGAAGAGCTGTCCTGCTCCGTGTCCAGGACGGAGAATGATGATTAACATTACCTCACACATTTATATTCCCTGAAAAATATGGAGCGCCATGACTTCCACAGGGCACATCTTCCTAACCTTGCAATTTATTAAGTCAATGTCTTACCAACCTCCTCACAGACACTTTGCCCATCACATTTAAGCATTTCAGAATTAACAGCGCTGCCCTTCCAGGAGGTGAAATCAGCTCTGTGTCACTGGGTTTCAGCTGGGGTGAAGCACAGAGAGACTGAAACCAGCCCTGCTGGGCTGGGTGTCCTTCTGACTACCCTGCTGGGATTTGGGACCGACCCTCTACCCACTGGGATTTGGGACCGACCCCCACCCCAGCATGGAGCCCGCTGGGACAGATCTGCACCCCTCCAACAGCTCAGCTTATCCATACATGGCCCTCTGCACTCCAGCTGAATATCCTTAAATTCTTATCTGGGTTATACTTTGCATTTTCCCAGTTTTCCGCTGTCCCCCCTCCCAGTTACCCTGCACTAACAGAAGTGTTTGATGGCACCGGCCTGCCCACAGCAGACTCCAGGTGAGCGCTCAGCACCCCCACAATTAAAACTCCAGGTGGCTCTTGCACATGGAGCTGGGCAGAGAAGGATTCTGCCACGCTGAAAAACTGGCTGTGACACGTCCAGGATGACACAGAAAATATGTGACAGGAATAGACAGAGAAATTCTGTTTGAGACTAATCAGCAGGACCCAACTGGAGGGCTGGCTCCTTCCTTCCTCTTCCCTCAGACACTAAATAGTCCCTAACTTCTGCAGTGAATGATCAGAAGGAGGTGCAGGTAAGTTTTATTCACTAAACAATCCCAATGAACACCTTCAAAAATACCCATGGTGGACATCAGCTCTAGAAAGGCTCCTGGACACCAGGAATCATCACCCAGATAAAGACTTCTCAGATCTTGTGTCCATAAAGGGGATAAAATTCAGGTTACAACAGACAACATTAAGGCTGAAACAGTCTGTGTTTGACTTCCCACCTCATGTTCCTTAACAAATCTCAGAAAGACACAGATTATTCTGAGCTGGGAGGGACCCACAAGGATCATCAAGTCCAGCTCTTAAGCAAATTGCCCATACAGAGATTGAGCTCACAGCCTCTCCAGGTGATTTCCTACTCTTGACATCGGGAGACAGAGATGTTGTTGGCTGCAAGCACCCAGCCTCCCCTCTGGAGCACGGAGGGAAGCAGAGATGCCCACCCCAGGGCTCTGAGGATTCCAGCCCAGCTGTAACTGGGGGCTGTGAGGCTCCAGCCCTCTGCGAGCTCTGAGCGAGGGAACTTTGGTGCCACCGGGCTCTGAGCTCAGCACTTCTCACATGACAACTTAGTCTAATTGAGTGGGACAAATTATCTTACAATGGACTCTGAGCAACAGCAGCAGGACTAAATCTATACTCCAGCTAACTCTGAACACATAATTTAGCCATAAGAGACTCGCAGCGTCAGGGCTTTCCACAACTGTCTGCTAAAAGCCAGAGAAAATGAAATACCAAGAAATTGTGATTTAGGTTCCAGCAAGCAGCACGATGTGTCCCTGATACGTGAGCTCTGAGTTAGAAAAACAGTTTTGATCCTTCTCTGCCTGTTGTGCTTCTCTCTCTCATTGCCTGCGACTCCTTGCTCCGTGATTCCATGCTCCACGCTGCTGGTGGTGGGAGAGCAGGGCGGGAGGGAGATTGCCTGGCTCCCAGCAGGACAGCTCTGAAGAGAAGGCACTGCCCTGCCCTCCAACCCTCCAGCCAGTACCTGCAGTCAAGAACAGCCACCAGGAAAAAAAAAAAATCCCATTCTAACATTTAAATTCCTTATTGGCTTTTCTCCCGCCATGAATTACCCAGAGTATAAAACATTCACTTTTGTTATTTGATGCTAATCCTGTTGGTAGAGCTCCAGTTCCAGAGGATATTTAGCCTGACTGATTTAGTCCTCTCCACTTTTGACTATCCCTATCCTTTGTAAGAGGAGTCTTTTTGATGTTGAAGTTGAGAAATTTAGATGAATTGAAAACACAAGTACTGACTTTGCTGACTCATAATCTTTAATAAAGTGAGGTGATGGATAGTGATAAAAAGAGATACTGGGGGACTGCTGAACAGCTATCATTTGCCATCCAGTATGGCACTTTACTGTGGATTTTTTGGGATTTTGGGAATGTTTTTGTAAATTTCTAGGCAATGTGTGTGACACTAATTTGTGAGAACTGTTTAGAAGAAGCCAGCTCAGGGCACATGAAAGAAATTGGTGTTAGTCCATCCACTCACAGAGCTACCTGGAGTTTTTGTATGTCCAACTCCTTATACAGTGACTACAGACATTACAGCAGGTCAAATAAATGAGAAAATAATTGAATTATTACTGTGTGTGCTGCTCACACCATCATTTGGAGTCATTAAAGAAAACCAGAGTGCATCCAGTGCCTCAAAGCAAAGCTCCACGGGGGAAGCTCTACCTCAAGAGGGGTTGCTCAGTGTAACACTGGCATCAATTCCTTATTTGTATTTATTGAAATGCATTGAAAACACCAGCATCAACACAAATCTTGTTCTCTCAGAGTACAGCACTGACCACCACAGAAATCCTTGCACTGAGGTTGGCTGCCCAGGGTGAGCCCACCAAACCATGCCCCTCTTGTCTGTATTTTTAGAATGGGTTGTTCCTGTCTTATTTCAGGCTGCATGCAAATCCAGGGCACATATCGATCTGAAATCCCAGAGCCATGTGTTTGCTGAGAGGATTCCTGCAGGAGGGCTTGGGACGGTGGGAAAGGGGAGGTGCGAGTCCTGCTGAGCTGG
>NC_089688.1:34589992-34607492 GCF_031753505.1 Anomalospiza imberbis
TCGAGGCAGGCAGGGCTCAGTCGGCATTAGCACCCGAAGATCCTGGATCCCACCAGCCTGATTAGCTCTGGCAGCCTGATTAACTCAGGCCAATGGCAACTCCACGGCTTTGCTTTTTCTTTCCCGAACGCGCGGTTTCTTCCCCGAGCTAATGAACACGTGGAAACCAGAAGGATTTGCCCCAGCTTCTCCGAGGGGTTTCCTGGCTGCTGCTTGGGAAGCAGAGGAGCTCCCAGCCTGGTTCCTGAGTGCTGGGAGCAGGAGCCCTTCCTGGCGAGGCGGTGCAGCGGAGGCTGGAGCGACTTTTATTGCTATTGTTTGTCTACAAATCTCCCCGTGCCAAAGCCCGGCGTTGTCCAAGGCGAGCTGTTTGCTATTAATGACTCATGAGTACAATAATGCTGCCAGCCCCCTACGAGGTGTTTTGTCAACGTACTTAAATTTCTAAAGTCTCAAACTGTTGCTATTTGTTTCCCTCCATCCCCCAGCACTTTGCACAAATGTCTGTGGAGTACCCGGGCTCCAAAACCCTTCACTCTCAGCGCTGACCTTTGTGCTCTGGAAACAATTACTCCTGGAAAGCCTGTCAATATCATTATTTTTACAAGAAATCAATACGCTTCACAAAGTTAATGGGGGATTCAGGCAGCAAGCGTTTACCTTCTTACTGTCAGTGGTGCAGCGGGCTGTGCTCTGGCACAGATGACAGATTCGCCCAGACACCGAGCAGACAGTAAGCAATGGATGTAAAGGAAAAATAGGCTGCAAGCAGGCGTGGAAAACGTCAGCTTCTGCAGGCATCTATGCTCTAACGAGCCAAAGATGTCAGCCTCTTGTAGTGTCCACTCTGGAGCAAGCAAAGAATACAGGGAGCTAATGAAAGGGGGATTAGGGAACGGTTTCCACTTCACAAATAGAAATAAACCAGTTTGGAAATGTTGGGGTGAAATATTGGTGGGTTTTCTAGCAATGGGGTTCTTAGGGAGGTTGTTCAAGCAGCTAAAAAAAAAAAAATATATATATATATATATATCACATGGAAAAACGTGTTCTACAAATTTAGACTGTAAGTTGAATTAACCCACTTAATTCTGGGAGTTTAACTAGGATATAGGAGAAGTCAATTTTGCCATATTGAGCTCTATTTCCTCTGTAGAAGTATTATGGCAGAGGAATAGTTGGGATGTACTGAATTTGAACCAAAAAAAAAAAAAGAGAAAGAAAAAGGAAAGTGGTCACAGTAGAAAAGATGCCACAGTGTTTATACTACCTATGTTTATACTAATAAAACGCTGGTATTATTAAGGATATTTCTAAAATATCCACAGAAGCTTTCACTGAGCTATCCATTTCCCAAAGGTTTTACACTGAAGGTGTACTGAAATCGCAGAAAACGCCTTTTTAATGTGTTCCACGGAAACCAGGCAACATTTGAAGGAGATGCCCATGACAAAACCTGTGCTCGCAAGGATGCTGCGGCTCAGCCTCCTCGGGTTTGGTCCCCGCTCCCGGCGGGGATGTGAGATGCCCGCAGCCCCGTGAGCCCGGGGCTGGGGGAGCAGTGCGGGATGTGTTTTCCCGGGAATATTTCGCTCTGTGCCCAGCTGGTGCTGTTGGCTCTCCGGCAGAGCCCTGCGAGCGCCGGCTGCAGCGAGCCCTGCTCCTGCCGCCGAGCAGCATCGCCGCCCGACGTCACCCACTCCCGAGCCCAAGATCTGCCCCAAATCTCGGCAGAACAGCGTCCTGCTATTAGCAGGAGGCGGGTTTTCTTAATTAGGAGGCACCGGGAGTGCGCTGAGCCCCGCTCCCCCCAGCTCGGAGGCAAGGGCGAGATGACTTCAACACATGGCGGGGGTTAAAAAATACTAAGGAAAAAAATTTCTTCAGCTTCCCTCGCTGCTATCAACAGTTTGGAATTTACACTCGCTCTTTACATCATTACCCCAGTCGTTCACAGCTTTTTAAGGCTGTAATGCAAACCACATGCAGAACCGGGCCCTCCCCTGCAGCCTGGGCTGGGTGGGATGGGAACGGGCGGGGAGGGGAAAACCAACAAACAGATCTCTTGTCTACAAAGCACAACTCAACACATTTTTCATGCATTGTGGGCTCCTCCAGAAGCAGCAAGCTGTTTAAAAAAATACCTGGCCCAAATGGAGCATTTGCTTGACATGATGGAAAAGTGAGTGCTATTTTCTGTTATATTGCCCCTATTCTACATCAACAAGAATATTTTTTTTTTTGCTGTTCCCAACTGATTTCACAGTCGTGAACTCCGTTTATGAATTATCTGACACATTTCTTGCAATTCTTCTGACAACAGTGCTCAGTGGAAATTTCAAGGCACCTCTCTTCTGACAAGTAGAAATATCAATATTTGAATAAATTGTGGATTTTAAACTTCTCACTCTGATGCACCACAGCAAGGAAGACTGAATTTTTCTTTTACTGGGTCTAATCCCCTTGAGCCTAAAGGAAGAAATCTGTATGCAGCGTTTCATTACAAGAAAGCTGTACTGAGTGACATTTGAAGCACACATCTAAGTCGACCTGATGAAGTTTACTTCCTTCAAACAACAAATAGCAGCTTTGTATTATTTCCCCTTCTTGGGGAAAAAAAAAAAAGCAAAAGCATGATGTCTGAGCAAAAAGCCGAAATGTTGATTCACAAATTGACAGGCCAATCTTTAAACAAATGTGTTTCTTGGGGGAAAAATGCAGCTTTGTTCAAGCTGAGCATTTTTCTTGTGCCTGACAGAAGCATTCCGGGGCTGATTAGAAGGAACTTGTTAGGGCTCTGTCTCAGACACTCTGACTCCACTTTTTAACAAGCATGCAAAGAAAACAACATAAAGATAACAAAACATTGTCATTACCATCTATGGGCTCTATTTGGGGCTTTTTTTTTTTTTTTTGCCTTTTTCTTTTTAATTTTATTTTATTTTAATGCTTAGGCTCTGAAATTTTCCGCAGCTCATCTTGCACCCAGTCCCAGATGCCCGCGGTATCTGGGGCTCTGTGCTCACCTCCTGCCTCACCCCGGGAGCTGAGGGGTTCCTCCACGCTTCCCAACATCCTCCAAGGGCTCCAAGTGGGAACAGCAGCGTGATCCTCATGCCTGAGCCCTCCCTGCCTGCCCACAAGCTCCAGGATCATCAAATAATTTTGATAATTTGCTCATCAAAGGTTCCAAACAGTCCCAGGGCTGTCCTCATGTTCCCTTTAACTCTTTGTCTGAAGGGTCTTGTGTGCCAAAACCAGTCAAAAGGTCCCAGTCCATCCTCTCTCAGCCAGAAGAACAAGTTATGAGTCTGTTCTTGATGGCTTTACCCACAAAAATAATCTTCTCCATGATGAAGTTATCCCGGCCGAAGTGCATTGGAAAACTTGTCTTAGCAAAGACTTACAGATCTGTAAGATCTTTATCTTCCAGGCCAGGTTGGGCAGGGCTTGGAGCAATCTGGGACAGTGCAAGGTGTCCCTGCCCATGGCTGCAGGTGGAACTGGATGGTTTCTAAGGTTCCTTCCAACCCAAACCATCCCATGATTCCATGAGAAGCTCAATAAATGCCAATCCCTTGGTTATGGGAGATGTGTGATGCCACCATGTTTACAGACCCCACTGTGCCTCCACAACTCCTAACAGCAGAGATCAAAGCAGAATCTAACCCCAGACACCACAAGAGGGAACAAATAGGAAGATCTGGTTAGAAAGATTTGTCCCCAAGGGATAGCCAGTATCAGCCCATGGATTGGGGCATCCCTGGAGGACACGGATGCTCCACGGGAGGAGCATTTACATCAAGGAAAATGTTTGCTGAGACAGCCAAAGAGCACACCTAGGAAAATATTTCACTGCAGTCAGGTGTTGATTGGTTCACACTGATGGAGGCAAGAAACCTGTCCAAAAATGTGTAATGAAGGCGAAGAGTTTTGAGGAATTCTGGGACAAAGTGGGAGGGTGGATGGGCACATCCTGGAGTTGTATTTGGTCCTGGGGTGCTGCAATGCAGCCTCGAGGACAGGAGTGGTCAAAGATGGGCAGGACCTCCACAGAAACATCTCAGAGAACAGAATGTGCCCCAAATGTCAGCCCTGGTCCAGCCTCAGGAAACTTCTCCCTCCACCTGAAACCTCCTGACACAACTGCAGAATTCCTGGAAATACCTGAACTATAAGGACAAGACTCAGCTGAAAAAAAATTTAGCTCATGTCTTCTGCCTGGGTATTGGCATGGGCGTTTCCTGGTGGCCCAGGGCAGGTCCTTGGTGCCACTGCTGATGAAAAATGGTGCTGAGGGGAATTTCTCACCGTGCCTGAGACAGACCTCAGTGTTCTCTTCTTGTTCAGTCCCTCCTCAAGTGGCACAGGGCCAGCCTGACACTGCTGTAGCCCTGCAGATGGAAGGTAATCTTTCACCCAAAAAAACCCAAGCCCTGAGTGTTCAATGTCTGCAATTATTACTTTTCTAAATTTAAGAAGAAAACACAACCCAGTGTCTATGTATGGCTCAAAAGTTCCCAAACCTCTTGGATTTGTTTGTCTGCCACTAAAAATCCTCATTTTCACTGTCCTGCAGTTCATCTGGTCTCTGCAGTTCTGTAGGAGTGGTTTGATAATCCATGGTGTTCTGCACATCCCTCTCTTCCCTTCAGGAGCACTCTGGAACATCTCTGGTAACTTCAAGCCAGGGTAGAACATTTTGAGTCGTGCTTGCAAATTATACCATCAACCTGCAGATTTTTTTTTCCTTTACCTTTCTGCCAGATTTCCATTAAGATTTATGCTACTGAAAAATATTGCTGGCTTCAAGCTCTGTATTCGGCCATTGACATGCTCATTTATAAATATAACACAAATTATCATGAGCTTTTTTCCTTCAATCAGGGAATGTCTTCTCATTGTGTATTTTTGCCTTTTCCTTTTTTATCTCCCCTTTCTGCCCAGAAGAGAGAAGAAAAAGCTTCTCCATTCATGATGGGAATGGGACCAAGACCCCTGGAAGAGATATTTCATGGAAAAATCTCATTTATCCACTCTGAATCCTGCGCTGAGGAGAAGCAACAATCCAGCTCACTCAAATCACCTTGAGAACAAGAAAATAGCTGAGCAAGCCTGCTGTGCCCAGCCAAGCCACAGGGCTCCACTCCAGGTGAAGACAGGTCTGCTTTTGGAGACTTGTGAAGAAATGTGACCAAAATTTGCTTTGGAGGGGAAAAAAATGGGTAATTGAAGTCAGAAATGGGGCTTTTTTTTTTTTTCCTCTTTGCCTTATGAAAGACAGTAAAACTAGTGTAAAATCAGTGTAACTTAATTGACTTTCCAATGCTAATTTATGCTAATGGAGGTTCTGGTCCATAGTTTTCACCTGGGAACTCAATAGCAATGAGTGATGGCTCCAATTAGTCATTATAATTGTGAGTTGCTAAAGCTAATATTAGTAGAACTGCATGACATTCTGTGTTTCTCCCCAAACTTTTCCAATAAAAAGCCCTGTTCCACACAGCTGGATCAGGCTCTGCTGCAAATGGGTCTCTGTTGGGGTTTTTGGGTCATCTCTGAGCAGATGCAGAAGGGTTTCCTTCACCAAAAGTCTTCTGCTGGGTGCCCACAGGTCCCACAGCTGGAATACTGGATGGTTGATCCCCCCATTAGGCAGCTTCAATGTCCAATATAGATCAAAAAGCTGGATGTTTCACCTGAGGAGATCCATGCTGGATAACTAATCCAAGTTCTCTAATCTGTACTTTGGCTTTGACGTTTTGGGTTGGGCATGAGGAGCAATTTTGTCTGTCAGACACTGTCAGAACTCTCAAGATTTTCCAGGAAGGCCCCTGACCTCTCTGGGGGGATTGCAGTGCCTCTGATTTCCCAGAACAGCTTCAAATTTGTGTTTGGACAAGGCTCTCAGGCACAGGGTGGGACTGTTGGGGTGTCCTGAGCAGCCCCACAAGTTGGACTCCATGATCCTGACGTGTGCCTTCCAACACAGCACATTCCCTGGTTCTAAATGCATTAAATTAATGCAAATACTTCTCTTCAAATGTGTACAAATAAAAGATCTTTATGGTATTTTCCTCTCTTGCTTAGTGGGATGTGAAATTTCCCATCACTCAGAAACGTTCACGTTCTGTGAATGAAAACTTCAGTGATGAAAAGTTTCAAACCCAAAACACTCAAACATCTCCACAAGGCTGGGTTTAAGAGATGAGGAGATTCAGCAGATGGGTGGGGAACAGGTGGAAATGTTGGCACCTAATCCCAGGCAGGATTTCTGGGACAGATAAATGGCTCTCATATCTCAGTGGAGAAGCTGGTAATGGTTTGATGACAGCCATGAGACACAATTTGCAACTTTAGCTTCTCCAGCTCCCTTTCCATGGAGAGGGGTGGGATCCCTGCCACACCCCCTGCTCTGATTCAAGCTGGGTGCACTCCCAGGTGGGCATTGCTGGGCTGCACCAGCAGATTTTGATGGGCTTTTCACACCAGGCTTCAAAAGAGGCCCAAAAAATCACTCAAATCCAGCGTTTTTGTTAAATAGAATTAAAACTTGGCCTGTCTTCAAAGGAGGGGTTTTTAGAAAGGTGCTTTATTCTGGCTTGTTTACACTCTGAAGTGAGTTCCCTGCTTCCTATTTCTAGGAAATGTGGTTTCCTTTCACAAAAACAGATGGGAAATGTATGGAATGTATGCACTACCTGTAGGCATTTTTCATTTTGCTTAGAGCTCAGTGTTACCACCATTCACCAACAACACAGGAATCATTGGTCCTGGAAGAGGGTTCTGCACCACAGTGGGCAAAACAAATGGATAAATTCTGTCCTCAGTGCAAGACCGTGAATTTATTTCACATTCCTACAAATGATCAGAGTCTTCCAGCCATCAGCTCCACAGACAGCACCAGGCTGTGGTTTCAGGACATGCTTTAGTCTCATCCTCTGCTGTAAAGGACATCAGAACATTTCCACCTCTAAGTTACAGTGGTTTTTCTTAGTTGAAATGAAAATAAAAATCAAAAGCTGAAACTAGAATGTAGAATCTCAATTAATTA
Organism: Anomalospiza imberbis; assembly: GCF_031753505.1. Lineage (NCBI taxonomy): Eukaryota > Metazoa > Chordata > Aves > Passeriformes > Viduidae > Anomalospiza > Anomalospiza imberbis. The sequence continues at coordinate 34,597,047 of NC_089688.1, forward strand.
TCCATGCCTTTAGACACAAGAGGTGATAATTGCTGTAGAACAGTTCTGCAGAGAATCCCAGGATGGTTTGGGTTGGGAGGGATCTCAAATCCCACACAGTGCCACCCCTGCCATGGCAGGGACACCTCCCAGTGTCCCAGGCTGCTCCCAGCCCCAGTGTCCAGCCTGGCCTTGGGCACTGCCAGGGATCCAGGGGCAGCCCCAGCTGCTCTGGGCACCCTGTGCCAGGGCCTGCCCACCCTGCCAGGGAACAATTCCCAATTCCCAATGTCCCATCCATCCCTGCCCTCTGGCAGTGGGAGCCATTCCCTGTGTCCTGTCCCTCCATCCCTTGTCCCCAGTCCCTCTCCAGCTCTCCTGGAGCCCCTTCAGGCCCTGGCAGAGCTCTGAGCTCTCCCTGGAGCTGCTCCTCTCCAGGGGAGCACCCCAACTCCCCCAGCCTTTTTCCATAATCTGTTTATTTAAGTTGCAAAATAAGGACTGTGCTGTTTCTGATATAAAAGTTCATATCCCATGGGCTACAACAAAGAGTAGTCTGGACACTTACTACAGGTTGCATTAATGTATTAATACAAAAATAATAATAAACACTGCAAAAATAAGTATCAGAACTCATGATATTAATAATTCCAGTGGATCTGCTCTTTTTCCAGGGGCAGAGGGATCCAGCACAGATCACACGAAGCTGTGCTATACAAATAACTTATTTCCAGGTTATTACGTGTCTGCACTTCGATGCAGCAATGAAAGAGGAGCAGATTCCCTTCTCAGAAAGCTGTTTTGGAAAGAGTTGTGCTGGCTTCAGGGGGAAAAATCCGTGCTGGGGGATGGATGCTGAGGGTTCTCCGTGTTAAGGGGCACTCTGAAATTACCTAAGGCTTTCTCTAGGCTTGTTCCATTCTGTCAGAAGTGTTTACGTTCCCAGAGAGCCGTAAGTCAGCTGTGGAAAATGCAGAGAGGAAATTCCTCGAGAAAGGACGAGAAAGACTGACAAAATCAAGGGGAGCAGTGCTCGGCATCTGCCACAAACCACCTGATCTGGACAGGAGCAAGGATGTTCCCTCTCCTGGCGCTCTGGGACTGCAGGAGCTCTGCAGGACAGGAGGAACAGCCAAGTGTTAAGGTTCTTCCTCTTTACAGAGGGCAATTTTATGTTGCTAGAAATAAAGATTTAATTTTTGTCCTCAAGGACTTTTTCCCTGGAAAGCTTTAACAATAAGGAAAGAGAAGGTTCTATTCTTAGCTTATTTTGGCAACTAATCCAATTAGCAACGGTAGTTGATTGGAGAGCCAACCAACTGAACTGAACTCGCCCATAAATCTTATCTTTTAATAACTTCAGCAACTTCCTTGCATTTATTTTTTTCTCTGTCTATTTCAGAATTCATGGTTTCCTGGTTAGCTCCCAGTACTGGAGACCCTCTGCAGCTCTCCTTGGCTCTCCCCTCTGGCTGCTGGCACTGTGTGACATTGGTGTCACCTGCTTGGAGCAGGGTGCTGAGCAGAGGGGGAGAAGAGATGGCCCAGGACCTTTTGGGTGGGAACCACTCTAATTCACCATTTCTTGCTCTCTTTCTATGCAGTGTTTGGTCTTTTCACTTGTTAGAACTTTGCTGCCTCTCCCCTCTTCTTTTTTTTTGTTGTTCTTATCCCAAATCCAGGCTCAATTTCTCTCCATCTTCTTGTCCAGCTTTGTGAAAAGAACTATTTTGCAGCACTGATCCTTCCTTAAAGGATGTCTGGCACCCCTTGTGTCGTCTTTCCTGTTCTTGCTGAGCACTCACAGTAAAGAACAAGGTGTCAGAGCACCTTCAATGTACCCTAAACGAGGGAGGAACTCATTAATTAGCTGGGAGAGTTTCCCTGGGAGTCAGAGCAGAGGAATGTGCTCCCACTGGGCTCTCCCACTCCACGTTTCAGACAGGATATGAGGTTCCCCAGCCTTATCACTCCCCTGCCATGAACAAAGAAATACCTGGGAAAATTCAGGGATCTTTTCTTCATTAGGAGCCCACAGCTAACTTTGATAATGTCTCTGCAGCGCATTTAAATGTTTCCAAGCTGTGGGTATCCCCTGGGCACAGGAAAATCATTTCTAGGGGTTTCTTAAGGATGCAGAAAGTTTCATGAAGTGCCTTATTTTACACACTCTTGTATATTTTGCGATTACGGAGCTAAACTTTTCTTTACCAGCCCGTTCCTCATAGAAATGAAATGAATGATTAATTACAGATTCTTTGCAATCACCCCTCTCAAAACTTGTTGATAATGCTAAAAATTGTGAAAAGGGTAAGTCAGGAGTTGGAAAGAAAAAGGCTACAGGAATCTGAATCTCTGCATGCCACCTTCCCTGCCCCTCAGCCAAGCCCTCTGGCCAGCTCTGCTCACACCAGCGTTGGAGAGGGGATGATTAATTCAGATAATTAATGCAGGGCTCATTTCCCAGGGCCTGCTTTACCCCACACTAGGATCTGTGCATTTTGCTACAACTGAAGTCAACGATAGCTGGGGTTTGGACAGAGAAAAAGCTCATTTATGTACGTAATGTGTGCACACTGCACATAATCACATGGTATTTAATGTCCATATGTCCTGCCCAGACTCTGAAAAGTCAGACCCTCGACTTCTCCTGAGCAGTCTTGGAGGCAAGACTTGAATAACACTCAGTAACTAAAGCAGGAGGACCACACACTGAACAATGAGGGGAAAATGCAGAACGGAGCTGAAGGAGGAGGGGATTGTGGGGGGGAATTCCTATTTCTGATTATGGAATACATCCCAATATCCTCATGGATATGCACAGGGAGCCCAACCAAAGCTTGCAGGGTTACCTTATTACAGCACCTTTAGTTTTAAATGCTTGTCTTTGCAAGCTGAAGGGTGTTCTCTGCCTGTAATTGTTTGTATGCTAAAGAGGAGCAGGAGAGAAACTAGGCCCATTAGTAAACGAGGAAAGGAAAAAGATTAATGACAATTCAGAAATAACTAGAACTGATTTGACACTGGGGATCTGCCCCAGTTACAGCCTTCAGGGCCAGTCACCAGCACTCCACCAGCAGCACAAATCCAGAAAGCAAAGCAGGAGCTCTGCTGCCACTGGTGTGCACTCTTTAGAAATCAAATTATTTATTGTTTCATTTCTATGTACGTTTTTTTTCAGCCAAGTTTTGTGGTTTGGGTTTGAAGTAGGGTTTATCAGTGCTCATTGGTGCCTGAAATTCTCTCTGAGGTCACAACAGCCCTTAAAAATGAGGAAGTTTTACTTTCTGTAGGAGTTAGTAAAAAATGTAGGTATAAAGAGCTATTAAAAGGTAATGTATAGTGCATGGCCAGTATGGACATGACTGCCATATGCATTATTTAGTAAATTGGACGTGCAGCCAATGGCTGGTTTAGAAATAATGAAGTGTGGTGATGGTAGGAAAATTAGCAAAAGGTGAAAAAGTTGATTCTTGCTGATGGATGCAAACAGCAAAGCAGGTGTTGGGTTGGCTCAGTGACAAATGAGGGGGGTCTGCAAGAAATATCTGAAGGAAGCCAAAGCAGCAGAGGCTTCATGGTGAGGTGAGTGTGTGTTACAGCAGAGGGAGAGGAGAGGAAATGAGGGGAAAATACAGAAAAATACGCAGGAAAATCACAGACTCACGGAATAGTTGAGGTTGGAAAAGGCCTTTAAGGTCAACAAACCCAAATATAAACCTGACATTGCCAAGGCCACAACTAACCCGTGTGCCCAGGTGCCACATCTACACAGCTTTGCAATCCCTGCAATGCCCTGGGTGGGATTGGCCAGGCTGGGAGCAGCTCCAGAGGAGAGGAGCTCCTAAAACCCCTCAAACCCCTCAAACCTCTGCCAGGGGGCACAGGGCTGGTGTGTGCCAGGGCTGGGTGGCAAGAGACAGCACCTGGGGCAGTGGAAGGTGTCCCAGCATGGTCTGCAAGGTCCCTTCCAACCCCAACCACTCCAGGACTCTCCGATTGTGTGACAAGGCTGATGAAAATGCTGGGATCCATTTGCAGGGTTATGGGACAGCAGCTGTGCCCATCAGCAGTGATGGATTTATGGGAAAACCAGAAGGGTGGGTAAGGATAAGGCTTTTATGGTCTGAGCTCTGAAAAGACCTCCCAGTGAAGGCAGACCCTGACCAAAAATGTCAGGAATATAACTAAATGGAGAGCTAATGAGCAGCACCAGCAGTTCACGGAGGTGGAAGAGGAGAAGGAGCAAAGAAGGCAGGAGAGAACAGGCAGAAAGCACAGCAGGGCTCCAGGTGTTCTGGAGCTTTTGGGAACAAGGCTGTCCAGAGCAGCTGGGGCTGCCCCTGGATCCCTGGCAGTGCCCACGGCCAGGTTGGACACTGGGGAGCAGCCTGGCACAGTGGAAGGGGTCCCTGCCGTGGCAGGGGTGGCACTGGATGAAGTTTAAGGTCCCTTCCCACCAAACCAGTCTGGGATTCTGAGATTCTGAGAAGCCCCTCTGCAAGACCTTCCCTTCCTGCAGGTCCCTGCAACACCAACCCTCCCAGTTTCTGTTTTTCCCGGGTGCCAGAGACAGAACCATGCCCAGGGTAGGCATCCCCAACCTCTGCTTGCCGACCAAATCCTTCCTTCTCACACCATGGGAGTAATGAGGAGGCCACTCCTGTGCCTTGGCTGATTTCCCTTGATGTGCATGGTGCTGTAACCTGCTGGCAGGCAGAGGGGAAGGCAAGGCAAATGCTCTTTGGGGATAAATATGGTGAGCAAACTGCAAAGGCTCTGAGAACATTTGTATTCCACACCAGGGACAGGGCAGAGCCTCGGTGGCTCCTGTGCTCAGAGCAGGAGGGGAGCTGAGGTTCCTGCTGCCTTTTGAGCAGGAGAGGAAAATGGGGGGAAGGATAAAGAGGGGAGGATGCTGCAAGCCTGACACCCAGGGTGAGGATTCCTCCCTGGACTGGAAGAAAAAGAAATAAAGCTGGGATTAAGGGAGAAGGATTTGTCTGTGGCTTGAAGATGATGCACTCAAAGGCAGCCCTGGCACGGTGACACAGGTGACAGAGCCCAGGGGCGGCACCAGTGGCCTCACCCCAAACGTTGGAAGCTGCTGTTGGCTTTTGCTCACATTCAGTTCACTTCAGAGCAAGCCTTCAGAAAGAGAGATTCCAAAGAGACCCCGAGGTGGGTCTGAAGGGAAAACAGGGCAGGGGACAGTGACAGAGCTGGGACGCACCTGGCAGGCTGGGAGCTGAGGCTCTTTGGGTGAAGAAGGACACACACAGAAAGGAGGAAAGGGGAACAAACCCAGGCAGAACTGGGTGAACAGCAAGGAAGAAAAGGACAAGAGTCAGCACAGCACAGGAGATAAAATTCCAAGGCCTAAGGAAAGAAAACAATCCTTAGGAGAAGCCTGTGACTGACCAGGTGAGAATGAAAAAAGATCAGGTGAAGGAGGTGATAGAAAGTCAAAAAACTGCTACAGTGTTAACAGTGGAACAAAGATAACAAAATCCAGAGTTGAGGAAGTGAATGGATGGAAAAATACTGAATCAGAGGAATTCTGGGCAGAAGAAGAACTGGAGAATGAGGGAGTCTGGACAGAGCCAAGGTCAGAGGGGGTCACACATGGAGCAGGGGCTGGCAGGTGCTTTGTAAGAGCTTTTTAAAAACTGCATTAAAAATAAGAAATGAGGAGGGGAAAAGAGAGAACACAGTTGGACAAAATGAAGGCAAGAAACAGCAGGAAGCAGAAAAAACCAGTGTAAGGAATAAATAAACAGAGAACCCTGGGCTCCAGCCCTGCTGAGGGAAGAGCCTGGGCAGACATTAGGGAGCAGTATTTTCCTGTCCAAAACTCCTGCACTTATCATACCATTAGAAATGTAATTTCTTAGGCTGGATATAACTCTGTAATGCAGCAAAATATGATTTGAGGGCTGGATTGAATATTGAGATTTCTAATTGCAGCACAGTTAGACTGAGAATTACAGCCAGCAGGATGTTTCCATCCATGCCTTCCTTCAGGAAACCCCACACAGGGGTTTCACTGCCCTTTTTGGGGTTTCCAGAGACTCCCACCCTGTTGCCTTTGGCACTGAGCCCCAGCAGGGTCCTCTCCTGCCCATCCCAGCAGGGTGGGGATGCAGGAGCTGCTGCAGACCTGACAGTGCCACTTAAGGAGCCATCCATCAAACTCTTTTTAAGAATAAAAAGGGCTTTCACAGCACTTATTTTTCACATGTCACACACCATTAAAGACCTGAAGGTTCCTACACCACGTGGCAACAAAATCATAATAAAAAATATGAACTTGTAGAAAGAGAAATAATCCTAAATATATAAAGATAACACTGAATAACTAAAGACAAATTAACCCTCACCATTCTGTGACTCACTCAGCAAAACTGCAGGGCAAATCCCAGGGTTTGAATTGTTCCCCTGTTTAAATTTATTTATTTATTTTTCTATATACAAAACTTAGAAAACTAAAACCCCCCCTCCTGGGAAGGCTGCCCTAAATGTCCCTAATTTCCATGCATGCCATCCTGATGACTTCACTCACTCCCTGCAGCTGAGATTGAAGAGGTGTAACTAAAAGCAGAGCTTTTAGGGGTTTTTAGTAGAACTTCTCCAGCCCCAACCCCAAAACCCTCCCGGTTTGGAGAGCAATTAGAAAGATCCCACACCTTGCAGCCCTCACCTCCAGCCAAGCCCACGGCCCAGCACACTTAGCCTGCCCTTTTTTTTTTCCAATTTCAGCATGTTCAGTGTACCAATAATGCTCTGATGCATTTCACTCATGACTGCATACAGTGAGATTGCTAATCAGGATTACTAGATTCAGTCAACACTGATTTCAATAAAAAGACAAAAAAAAATTATCATAAATATAGAGAAAGTGCTGGCGGCAGTGACAGGTGATTAAAATCTCATTCACTTGGAATCAGCCTGATTCATGGTAGTCGAATAGAGGAAGTCTTCATATCAGCAGCAGATGATTATTATCTCACTCACTCCAAGTCACTTCTGATTGCACATGCACACACAAACTGGCACAAAGTAGATTCATGGACAACAAATCATCATGCAGGGGTCTGACCTCCTTAAAATGAGGCTTTGTATAATAATTCTTCAGAAACAAGCAGATATAGGGGGGATAATGCTAATTTACGGAGTAGGCATAACAAGCAAGCTCGCATTAAACACCCAGTATGGAGAGGAAGCAAGGAGATGCCAATAAATTCTCAGTATTGAGATGAAATCCCGAAGATTAATTGATTTAAAGCGCTGTTTTCATCTGTTTGAACACAATTCCAAACATGAAAATGAAGTATTCAAAGTACTGCTTCAAACAAACAGTGAAAGATTCAAACAGCAGGAATCCCCAATGTTTTAATTTGAGAAGCAAAACCACCCTGAAATATGATTTTCTTCAGTTGTGAGCATGTCCCTGGCTATACTTTGAGAGCACAGATAAATTCAGGGCACTGGTGGATTTTTATCTCTTGAGGTTTAGGTTGGATATCAGAAAAAGTTCTTCCCCCAGAGGTTGAACCTATTCCTCAAGGAGCAACACCTACCCCTTACATAGGGCACTAATAATTCGTTAACTGGAGATCAAATATGCTAATGACAGGGCTTTTTTCTTCAAACACCACAAACTGTGAGTGTTCTCACACCAAGGAACTCCAGTCATGCAGCAGGAAGTGACAGCTCCAAAATATGTCCAATTTCCCAAGTAAAACAATGTATTGTATGTATTGTCCTGCCACCATTAACTGAGAACACTTTTAGATAAGTATTTATTATCTGCTTATGCTTAAACCCCTTAAAATCTCAAAAAAATAGTGAATTAATTACAATTTCTTAGTGCCCTCTCCCCTGGCTCTCTAGAGCACAAGGTGTCCCCTCAGACCTACACCACAACAGCAAGTCCTGGGCAGAGAAAGCTTATGCAGAACGAAGTTAAACAGTTGCAGGTTTCCCTGCTGGTTGGAGGGAGGTTTTTTTTCAGATTGACAGTGCAATCAGAGCCAGTAGCAGTGGCGGTGTCAAAGTGCAAGTCAATAGCTTGGCTAGATGTTGTCTGACAGAAATGAGGAACAGCAGTGGAGGGCGAGGGGAGCATCCCTTGGACCCCAGGGCCTGCTGGACCCGTGGGCAGGAAGCAGGGCAAGGTGTTACTCAGCATGGCCATGGCTCGTAAAATCAACCTGCTGAAGGGTGCAGAAAGGGACAGCTTTGGGGTGGCCACCAGTAAAATCCCCTTGCAGCCATCTGGGCTGTGTCAGGCTGACAGAGGGGAGCTGGCCAGGGAAGGAAGTGGCCCAGTAGTCCCAGCACTGGGGGGAGATAATGCTCAATTCCCTGCAGTGTCTGCATCTGATAACCCAATTATCCCCAGTCTATTTTTTTCGAAGTCTCTTTGAACCTGTGACCCACTACAAACAAAATGTATTTGTGTTGTTCTTAACTGCTAAACTCTGAAACAACAAAGGGCTTGGGGAAGAGTTGCCAACTTGTGTATTTCTTCCAGGCCTCCCAACAATTACATTTCCATCAATCCAGTGCATTATTTTTAAACAGGGGTATTTTTTGATCTGGAAGAAGTTGAATGGCAAAAGTGATTTAAATACACTGTTCAGGATTAAACCCCCTCTGACTAAGCAGAAATAAACGGAGCCAGGAAACACTCTGCTAAAGCATTTAACATAAGTTTAAAGTGACACTTGTTATGCAGCAAATGTCAGTCCATCTGCTCTTGTTATTTATTAAACAGCACTTTTATTTTGGACAAACACATCAACTTGGCTAACTACTTCCTAGTACAGTTTATTCCAGTTTTATATATATATATAAACACCATTTTCTTCTGGAGGAGACAGTTTCTGCCAGGAAAGAAGTTAGAAAAAGCAGCACTTCTCCAAGGTTGCTCTTACAACAAGTACAGACACCAGGACTTGCTCTTACATTTATCATTTATTCATCTATTTTTCTATCTCCGCCTTTGTCTTTTTGAGTAGGAACTGGGTTTTCTACACTTCTGTGCCATGCTGTCAGCTGGAGGAATCCACGTCTCAAAGAGTGGAACACATCGAATTTATATCTGCAGGCAATTAAGGCTGGGATTGTTTGGGAGCTCCGATGATGTCATGCCCAGCCAGAAGCGTCTTTCCACAACCAGAACCCAAGAGAGCCAAGTAATCTGAAAATTATACCACAGGAATCATAGGTAATCAGGAGGGCTGTTTATCACAACAGGCCAAATTAAGGGAGAGCTCTTTTTGCTGACTGAGAGCTCTCCTGAAACCACAGAAAAACACAATAAAAACCCCACGGTTGAACCAATGGTGCAACGTGGCTCGACAGGCAAAGACCTGTGGCAGAGAGACCACAATGAGGAGTTGCAATGGTTTGCAAATCAAAATTATTCCGGAACTTAAATTACACCTGAAGGAGGTATGGGGATGCTGGTAGGGCACAGACACCCCTTGGAGTAAATGAGATTGAAAAACCCCTGAGGGGCTGCACTTCACTCCACGACCCAGGCACACATGGAATGACCCACACAGACATGTAGCACACAGAATAAAATTTTCTATCACCTTCAGAAGCCGGATCAATTGTTAATTCCACCATATGTTCAAGCATATTCTGTTACATTAGTGTCTTCGGAAAAGCTCGCGGAATAGGAGGGAATGTGTGAAAACATCCATGCTGTGCCAGTAAGTAGTTATTTTATGTTTGTAATTTTAGTTTTACTGACTTTGGGCCTAATCCAGTACGAGGAGTCACAGCTCTCCTTCCTTAGAGCACTGGGAGGGGTTTTTGGGGCTATGGGGCTGTTTGGTGTGGAGGGAATCCAGCATTCCCTGTGGGATGTGCATGTCCCAGGGGATGGAGGGTGACCACGAGCCTGTCGGGGTGGGAGGGCTGGTGGGACACACAACACCCTGGGGGTCTCATGGGGGCCTCCCCAGGCTGTCCTAAACACACAGCACCTCTCAGAGCAGGATTTTGGACACGGCCCAAGCGAGCTTGACCAACAATATCAGAGGAGACCCCAAGTGATGCCTCCAAGGGTTGTGTTCATGGCAGATAAAACTCCATTACTGCTCATCCAGGGGTGTGGCTGTGGATGCACACATGACAACACCAGGGTTGGAACAGGATGGGTTTTAAGGTCCATTCCAAACCAGAGCACTCTCTGATTCTCTGACAACCAGATGCAGGACTGATGGTGGACATGCACAGGCAGGAACCCACACCGTGGGTGTCCCATCAGCTGGGGACGGTCAGCCTGGCCACCTTGCCAGGGCAGACCAGCCCAGCACTGCTCACCAGTGCATCCCCTGGGGTCTCCTCCAACACCACAGCACAGATACAGCTCCCTTTCCCAGGAAATGCTCTCCCTTCTCTCCAGGAAAGGCTGAAGACTGGATGGGATTTAAGGTCCCTTCCAACACA
>NC_089688.1:34612492-34619992 GCF_031753505.1 Anomalospiza imberbis
GAGGGAGCTCACTTTGGCAGCATTTCCAATAACCAAATATCATGAAAGAAATGACATAAGAGATCCCACTAAGGGACCACAATATCCAAGCATATTGATCTGATTTACAAACCTTTTCTAATGCGAAACAAATGCTGTGGGTGTGAATTCATACTTAACCATAAAAACCCTTGCATTACTCTGTCTCTTATTAAATACCACATATAACTCTCAGCAGGTTTTATGTTGTGTTTTACTGTCAGGACTGGTTAAAGCTGGCCTAACATTTTGTTTGGCAATTAAGAAAATTTGTAGTTTAATTTATTAAACCAAAAGAAAAAAAAAAAAGAAAACCCAAAACCAAACAACTGCACAGAGCACAATTAGTTTCATTTTATACTGTAGCTCAATCTAAGTTCTAATTATTTATAATCATTCTTGTTTTTACATCTGAAACTCCATTATTTCCAAGTTATGTGGTTTGGAAAACAGACACAGATAAAATTACAGCAGTCAGTCACTTAAAAGGAGGGTGCTGAAGGAAACTCCAGGAGTTAATGCTGCTAAAGAAAAGATGGATCTGTTCCAGCACCTGGATACACAGAGGATGAGAATGTAGGAACAAAACCCGGACAAAAACTCAAGGTAGCTACAGATCAACGAAGGTAAAATTGTCCTTGGATTTCTAGAAGTAGTGGAAGAAGGAAACTCCCCCACCAAACTCAGAGTTATTCAGGATTATAGAATTAAAAAAAAAAAAAAAAAAGAGAGAGAAAAGTAATCTCTAGAAGTGTTGATGGCATAATTCACAGAGAGCAGGCACTAGCCAAGCCAGGACATCTTCCCAGGTCTAAAATCCACCTCCAAAGGAAAGAATCAAAGTTTTGGTGGTGCTTTTTCCTATCATTGACTTTCCTTCATCCCTGTGGAGCCCAGTGACCAGCAGACATCCAGCCATGACCACCCTGGGAAGTAATGGGAGGCTGGAGCAGAAGTCTGGGATCGCTCCCTAAATCTCTTTGTACCTCCAGCTACTGAACTGTTTGTTTCCAGCAGGACTGCCTCCCCTGATGGATCCCTCCATGGCTTAATAAGCCTGTTTGGATTAGCACAGGCAGCTCACTGCCCACCAGCATCTCGTGAAGCACAGAAGAACTGCACAAACATAAAGAGGAAATCCTAATCAAATTTGGATTGGTAAAGAGCATTCCTGACAATCCACACAATACCAAGACCAATTCAATTTTATTGGTTGTTATTCAAAAGAAAGGGCACTCACATCTCTCCTTTGTGCATTAATAACCTCTCTTCAACGACAGGATTGGGATTTTTTTTGTCCAGATTGGGGTTTTTGATAGGGCTCCTTGTTTGATTTCCAACTAAACTGAAGGTTCTGTGCAGCCACGGAGCCAGGGAGCAAACCAAGTGTGTGGTGAAGATTTTCAGTGGTGAATTCACCTTTTAAATGAGAGCACCACACCCTCCATGTTGTCAAATTAACTTCTTCTCCTGCACGTCTCAGGAAAATGAGCTTATCCCAGAAGCTTGGCTGGACCTTTGCTTTCTAATAACTCCTTCAGCTTCCAGGTTAATTTTTTTTCTGCTATTCTTCCAACCTTTTTTTCCTTAAAAACTTTTACCAAGTGCAGCAGGAATTTGACATGGAAGCCCTTGTTTGTATTGCTACTTTCCCAAAGCCTCCTTAAACACTGCTGGAGGCTTAGGCCAGGTTTCTTTATTTCCTTTTCTATTTCTTTATCATTAAGGCCAAGGAGTTTTTGAGCGAGCAGGATCCCGCTAATCGCTTGCCCCAGCCCCCATGGCTTTGTTTCTGTCAAAATAGCTCCTTTCAGCGGCTGCAGAGCGAGCTGTCTGGGCAAATGAACTGCTCTTTCTCACCAGATGTGTAACCGTGTTTCGTCTTTCACGAGAGACAAGCTGGAGCCGACTCCTTCCGCTAGCTGGGCCTATGCTACATGTCTTACAACAACACAAATGTAAGCCCCTTCCTTTCCACACATGTTAAACTCATTTCCTAGTGAATTATTGGGAAAACACGGCGCTATCCTCACCGCTGCCGCCGCGCGCGGATGCTGCAGTTTGCTCCCCGCGCCCCTGGCACGGGCGCCACGCCACCCTGGGCTCCGTGTCGTTCTGCTGGCTGTGAAACTTTTATTTTGCTCAAAGTATGACAGAATTTTTTAAACATTATTATTATTTATTAGGTTTTTTTTTTTTTTTTTTTAATTTGCCTCCAGCCCTGCCACCTGGAGATCTCCAAACCCTGTGGAACAAACACCTTCCCTTTCTCCCGAACAAACGCTGTTTACACTCTGAATATTTTCCATCTTGGAGAAATAAGGAGAGTTTGTTCAATAGCAAAATAAAACCTAGAACGGAGCCAGCTATGTTCTGGTAGAACTGAGCTGATACACCAAGGAACTAGCAAGTTTTCCTCGGCTTAAAACATTAAAGAACCAAAACAGTTAACAGCAAACTCACATCTCGTAAAGCTCAGAGTGCCCCTCAGCCTGTAAAATTCCCCAGCTCCAGGTTTTTTTGGTTGTTTTTTTTTTTTTTTTTCTTTTTTTTTTTTTTCAGTTACATCTTTATTTTAACAGGGCATTAATAATGCCAGTATAAGGTTGTGCTGTACAGGTTTGACCACAACCGTTTTTGCGAGATTTGCTGTTAAGATAAACAAGCCAGCAGAGCTGCTCGGCTGGCAGCGGGACCCGCGTGAATGGCTCTCATTTTCCTGAGCTCCGCCGGGGCTGCCAAGCGCAGGTTGAGCTCCCGCGTCCCCTTCCCCTCGCCCCGCATGTCAATCACCCCCTGGCATCCCCGGTGACAATTTCCATCCTCCCAGCCTGGAATTTCCACCTCCTCCAGCCCTGCACAGCACTCCCTCCTCAGCCCTGCGAGTAACCCAACACCGGGGCTGCTCCTACCCCCGGCCCCCCGAAATCTCTCTGCGTTAGCAACGGAGCCTTATTAAACCCATTTCTACCACTTTGTGTTTCACAGGTTGTTTTTTTTAATTATCTGCTGTCTGAGAGTAATTATTTACTTCCTGGAAGCTCACGTACCAGAACTCTGAGTTTGAAAGATTTTTCCATAACCTAATCCAATTCATCAAAGGCATCCTAACAAAATTACAGGCTCTGGCAGTATCTTTGCTTTTCACCTGATAAGGCTGCAGCAGAAGCCCGGGATGGTTTGTATCAGGGTCCCTCCTGGAGTATAGTTTTTGACAGCTTTGCTTAAATCCCTTCCCCCCCTTTTCCTCTCTCACAAAAGCACGGGATTTTATTATTCCCTCCTCCTAGAGCCGTGCAATGCTTTGGGCTTCTAATCATCAAGTATTAGACAGGGAGGGAAGCGGTGCAGGAGTCTCACCCAGCACGTTTGGGATTTCCTGGGGAACAATGCTCTGGAAGCTGTCTCCCAGCGCATCCCAGCATCCCAGGTATTCCCAGGATTTCCTGGGCTGCGGGCTGTGCTCCGGTTAGGAGCAGGGATTGGGTTAGGAGCAGGGATTGCGAGGGAGCGATGTAAATGCTGTGACTCAGATGACCCGAGGGAAAGAAAGCCAAAGGGAGAGGGAAGCACATCCAAAGTCCTGGTTCTGGGGTGGGGGAGCTCGGAGGGGCTGAATTACAGAGAGGGCTTTGATTTGCCTTTTTTTGCTCTGTTTTTATGTACATTTGAAGCCCTGGCATGTGCCGTGTCCTCGTTTGAAACAGGTGAGAGGTGTTCATACCTGCATGCCTCAAGCCCCGATCCAGCTGCCCCTGTCTCCAAACAGATCCCTCGCAGCTAAACCCATTAATCTACAATAAACCACCTTCTTAAGGAGGAAAAAAAATCAATGTCGGCAATTTTTTCCAGAACTGGTTACCCAGGAAAGTCGTAATTTTTTAATATACTCTGAACTTGGTAGTGCCAATAGGACGCTGAAAGCAAAAGAGCAGCTGAGCTATTTTAAGGTCTGTTCTTCCAGCAGTTTGGTGCACATCTTAAAGAAAAATAAAAATTAAAAAAAAAAATGACACCAAACTGCTCTGTTTTCATCGCATTATGCAGACGAAATGACAAGTTGTCATTTAAGAAGTTAATAAACAGTCACCATTTTGCAGGTTATCCAAATGCTACTGAATAGAAAACCTTGGATCCCTAAATGATGTGTAATTAAAATTATTTTAAAAATCCTCCTTGACAGGCCAGGGCTTAGCCAAAATGTAAATGACATTAAAGAAGACAATGAATTTAATTTTATTTAATGTCCCTTTTTGCAGATCCTCATTTACATAGCATTTTTAACAAAAGCGTTGACCTTATAAATGCTGGCATTTGTACAGCTTCTGCAGAGTTGGATTTAATCATGCTTTCGCAAAGCCATAAGGGAAAAAGCTTTAAGTTCTCTGGTTGGATATGGAGTAGGAATAAAAACATTGGGACTGGTCAAATGTTTATCCTCCTTGCTTCTGAAAACAACCTGACAAGAAGATGTAAAGGTCTAGGGAATAACCCATTGCTGTTTGTAAGGCTTGGTAATAATCATACATAATCGTTTGGAAATATAGCTAATAAAAAATATAATGAGTGTTCAGCAAAATCGGCATTAGGCCCAAATTACATGATATTAATACTTGAACAGGTGCAGAAAGGCGCTTTAAATGAGGTAAATGAATAAAATGTCCCAGAGCACAACTGTGTGCACTGACAAAAAGTCAATCACATGAATAATTCAGCGGCCGGGACTGCCAGCAAAGGTCAGCGGCTCTCACCTTTGTGACGGGAAGTGAAAGGAAACGCTGCTGACGAAAAAAAAAACCCTCACCCTCCAGCCGCCGCCACCCCGCCAAAGGTGTAAACTTGGAGTAGGGAGGAATTAAAGCGCTGCACCGGCGAGCCGGCAGTAAAAATAAATAAATAAATAAATAAATAAATATCATAATTAAAAAAAAAAAAAAAAAGAAAAAAAAGCAGCTTGAACAGCCAAGTGGTTTAGGGAAAATAATCTGAAATTACAGCCAGGGAAAGGTTAAGGGGGGTGGCTACCAGCAATGTCAATTATCTCCCAAATCTGAGGTCAGGCAAAAGGTATTTTAAGAGCCTACAGGACTGAAATTTTGTAACAGCTGTTAAATATGACAAAACTTTTTATTCCCCCAAACTACAGCTATTCCAAACTCCGTATGAAAGAAATGGGATAAGCAGATGTCTGGCTTCCATACAGGAAAGTCGGACACACTTGGAATGATAAGTCTCCTAAACTCTATAGAATAATGCCAGATTTATTGGGGAGGGGGGTATTTACTGCCCACAGAGATGCCAGCGAGCAGTAGGGCTGTGATGGTGCCATCTGGAAACCCGCTGCCGAGCAGGCGCTGGCGATGCTCCGCCAGCACTCCCGGCTCCGGCCCCGCGCTCCCGGCCCGGCCTCCGACCGTCACCGGCACCCAGCAGCACCAGTTGGAGCCCCGGCCCTCGGGGACACCCCCGGGAAGGCAGCGAGAAGCCAAGGGTCTGGCTCTGAGCAGGAATTTCCATCCCTCCCCAGTGAAATATCTGCTGGTGGCACGGAGGAATGGCTCTAGCCCAGAGTGTGGTTTTGGTTTAGCAGTTCCAGCGGCATCCTGTAATCATTTGCAGCCCTTGGAATGTATGGGTGAAATAGGAGAGATTTATCTGTTCATAGTTGTGATATGTAGACAATGGGTGTTCCTAATGAGGAACATCTGCTTTTGTGTTTTCCCAGAAAACATTATTCCACTATGAAAATGATACTCCCATCCTTTTCAGCAACACCGCAAAGAAAATATGGGCCTTTTCCTTTCTTTTATTTGCTTTTCTTTGGGTCAATCTAATTTCCCAGGGACACTTTTTCTGTGGCATCTTTTTACTGACTGCGCTGCAATTTACGGTGGGTTTGTTCTTTAACACGTGAGGTACTGTGCTGGAGGAACGGCCCCGAAATGCCAGCAGAGACTTAAATGTGTACAGTAATAAAAGCCTCCCCGCTCAACCATGCTCCGTGAGAAACATCCCGGCGACGTAAATAAAAATTCCCAGTGAATTAAAAGGTCGTGGAGGCTCCTGACACCAAAAACCGCTTCCAAGGCCTCGGGTTTGGCTTTTACATTTCCAGCCCACTGCAGGATTCAAACATAGAATCACACACGTTTATTTAAAATATCAGCACTGCTAATAAATTATTACTCCTGGGGTGCATAAGGGGTTTTTTTCCTTCTGTTTTTTGGGTTTTTTTAATCCCAGCGCATAAACAATTCCAACTATCAAGGAGTCTCCTAGTGTGGGCTGGAAGAAATGGGTGGCCATAGATCTCAATTCAGGATTGAATTATTGGTTCATATCCTGAGGACAAATATGCCTTATCTGGTCAAAAGCTGCTAAATGTATCCGAAGGACAAAAGGATCTAGTGAAGCATATTGGATATAATTTTTTTTTTTTTTTCTTTTTAAGCCAACTACCCAAGCGACTCCACTTCCTATGGGAAACTGTAAATTGACCCCCAAATGTGATGGGGAAAGGTTGTTCCGTGATGCTCAAGAGGGAAATGCAAGCCTGAAATCCAACCCTGACAACAAATTTAGGCACCAGACTCAGAGCACATGGGTCGAGCGAATGTAAATATCGGGGATTTCAAATCCACCTCGGTGGTTCCAGAGGGCTGGAACCCCTCCTCCAGAGCTTCCTCCCAGCCACACTTCCCTCCTAGGTTTGCTGCAATTTGCTCGGAGCAAACATCACATCCCACAGTCCTTCAAAAACCCGGCTGGAGAGGCCACTCCAGCCTCTGCTGAGCTCCAGATTCTCTGCCATGAGAAGTGACAACTCTCTTTAGGAGGCTAAAATCCATGCCATCCCCATAAAGCCCAAATCTTGAAAATTCCTAATGCAGAAGGTGATTAACATTGCCATAAAATTGTCCTATCTTTAAATTTAGAAGCACAGCAGATTTTTCATCAATAATTAAGATCACTAAAGCATTTATGCTAGGCATAAATGGAGTTTCAATCTTCCTTATTCAAATAAACATGATAAACCCATTAACCAAATGTTTTCTGATTTTTTTTATCTCTTCTCATGCTGCTGGAATATCAAATGATCCCATAGTTCTGATAGTTTGGGGGAGGTATAAAAGCACTGGTGTTGGGTAGCTTGGCTCAGTTTTGCCAGGATAACCCTTCACATGACTGATACAAATTATCTCACAGCAACTCCAGGATGTTATTATGGAAACATCATCAGAATCCCTAAAAAGGTGATGTTTCGCCACGTTCTGGCACGTGCAAGGACCACAACATCAACTCCTCCTGCATTTTGCAGTGGACACTCCAGAGGCATGAAAGGCTCCACAGCTCTGAGTCAGAGTCCGACCAAGCACAGAAAAGCAAAATATTATTCTAATTTTCATTCCTGGTTAATTTTCCTCGCATTCTGCTGCAGTCACACTTTAATGCAATTCACCATTTACATCTGCAAAAGTCACA